>NW_006799066.1:2379344-2381218 GCF_000442215.2 Lipotes vexillifer | reverse complement strand
ATGCCGCGGAGCGGCTGGGCCCGTGAGCCATGGCCGCTGAGCCTGCGCGTCCGGAGCCTGTGCTCCGCAACGGGAGAGGCCACAGCGGTGAGAGGCTCGCGTACCACAAAAAAGAAAATAAATAAACCAGTCTGAATACGAACTTCATACTTTTTTATAAATGAAAACAAATTATAGTCTGTGCAAACTGTTACATAAAAAATGCCATACTATTGTACAAGCAATTGGTCTATTTCTGAAATGAAAAATGGAGACATGTCTGGCAAATTATATTGCTTGCT
This sequence comes from Lipotes vexillifer, assembly GCF_000442215.2. Classification (NCBI taxonomy): domain Eukaryota; kingdom Metazoa; phylum Chordata; class Mammalia; order Artiodactyla; family Lipotidae; genus Lipotes; species Lipotes vexillifer. The sequence continues at coordinate 2,380,937 of NW_006799066.1, read as the reverse complement.
GAACCATAAACCTGTATAGATCAAATATCCAAGTATAAATGTTAAATATCTAATACTATACCCCAAAGGAAATATACTATCTGGATAAACTGAAACTATGATCTGTAAAAATCTCGGGGTTTAAGTATAATTCTGGTTGAAATAAACATTAATAATAACCACCTGATTCTAAAAAAATTCCAAATACATTACAATTAGCTTTTTAGCCCTCTCAGAAACTGATGAAGCTTTCTATAGAAGCAATAAACTATAACTCCATTTGCATTATTAAATTTAGTAATAGAATGAGGGCTTCTGTATGTCAAAGTCTTATTTACTGACACATATAAACCATAGAACTGTTTACTTCAATCTTCAATCCTAACAAGTTTCATTTAGGGGATGTTCCTACTAATTGAATAATATCCAATTCATAATAGACATGTTATATAACCAAATGCAAACATTAATCTCAGTAATTCTTAGTGACATTGTGCTTTCTCAATAAATATTTGTTGAATAGATAAGAACACAGGAGTAGATAAAATGCCCATTCAAACTATAGCTGAGAAGACCCATGATGTGCTCAGCAGAGCCAATCAAGTTTTAAAGCCCTCACTCGTTGTCATGCATGGAAAGCCAAGGATGAGAAAAATCTGAGGAAAGGCTCTCAAAGATAAAGACTCAAACTAATAGACAGAAAAAAAAAAAAAAAAGGCAAGCAACTTTGAGAAAACAGATTATGCAGGGAGAAAAAAAATCTACAAAACAAAACAATTAGGAACATGTATAAACCCCAAGTAGGATGCTATTAATGCAGGACACCCAAATTTTAAAAAAGAGCATTTGAAATTAGAAACATAATAGCACACCTGGAAATTAAGTAGAAGGGTTGGAAGACAAAGTTTTAAGAAATCTCCCTGAAAGTAGAGTAAAAAGACAAATGAATGGAAAATAGAGAAAAGGCAAGAAGCTAGAAGATTGATCCGGAATGCGCAATGTTTGAGTGATAGAATTTCCCATTAGAACATGGAGGACACACAGCATGGAGGGGAGAAAACTAGCAACAAATGATTTAAGAACATTTCCCCAAAATATAGGTCATAAGTTTCTAGAAAGAAAGGGACTGCTAAATGTTCTACATGAGATGCCTTGTTAGTGAAGAGTCTCATGTTTCCCAGAACTCATCCATTGCCGGGTCTAAAGACCTCTCAGAATCCCTTGAGCCAGACCATGATTAAACTCTCAGTGCCTTGCAATATGACAGACTAAATCCAGGAACTCTGGGTGATAATTTAATTGAAGAATAATAAAGCAATATAAGAAAACTCCCTGGACGTTCTCATATTATTTAATAAGCCCCTTAAAGATAAACAGGAGGGGGGAATTTGTCAATAATGTCATATTCATGCAACTTTTTAGAACATTCATCATCAAAATGTGCTGTACCTTCTGGGCTGTTAACTTCTATGAAAACGGTTTTTGTGGTTCCAAATGGTGCCAGGTGCTGCCAGTGAAAAATGAATATTTTTTTTTTTTTTTTTTTTTTTTTTTTGGGCCTCTCTCTGTTGTGGCCTCTCCCATTGTGGAGCACAGGCTCCGGACGCACAGGCT
>NW_006799066.1:2363479-2378875 GCF_000442215.2 Lipotes vexillifer | reverse complement strand
CTCCCTAAACAAAAGATAAAAAAAAAAAAAAAAAAAAAAGAGTAACAAGGATAATCCCAGTTTAACGTCCTAGATTCCTTCCATTTATCTTCTATTCTCAACGATTATTTAATTAATCCCCACTTTTGCAACTTATGTTCTAGCTGCTAAGAGTATACAGAAATAAAGAAGAATTCTTGGTCAAGATGGTGGTTTGCAACAAATATAAATGCACTTTCATTCCCTCCTTAAGCCACTAGAACAGTCCTAAGGGTTTTAAGAAAAGCACACAGGTACGCAAGGATGAAGCCAGGCTTTACCTTCTAGGAGTGAGACTAGGAGACTCTCTTCTGGGGTATCTGACAGCTGGAGAGCAAAGCCAAATCCACCCTAATATGAAGGAGATGGCCAAGAAGACTGACGGAATTCGTCGCGAGTTTGAGCAATCCGTCCCTGAAGACAGGGGACAGAGACCACGGCAAACGGGAAAACAAATGAAGTGCTTGGAAGAAACAGACACCCTAGTGGCAAAGATGGCTCTCTTTCTCCAGAAAAAAAAAAGACCGTCATTCATATCCACAGAAAGCAGAGAGAAAAGTATTATAACTATGAAGTAAGATGAAGATTTTGTAAAAAAAAATAATCTTTTGGGTACTTAAAATATTATGGTGTAAATAAAAGGCTCATTTAGAAATGTTAGACAATAAAGTTAACTCTTCCAGAGAAACTCCAAAGAAGTTTAAAACGTTGTTCAAGAAAGGAAAAGTGTATGTATTTCACCACATCTTACCTGCAAAGACCATTTTTACAGCCATAATAAAATAAACACTGAATAAGAAAAATAATAAGAGCAAACAAAACAAAATTCACCTTGCTAATTTGCAAGAGTAGATGTGAAAGCCTATATTTAATGATTATTAAATCATGAAAGATTAAAGATTATCTTGCTGAATTGGTCTGTTGATCTTAAAAATCTAAATTAGAAAATGATTTTGTTAAAAAGAAAATGAGAATTTGCTTCAGAGAATACCTAGTGAAAGATGACCAAAACGGTAGACATTATGAGATTAAGCAAATTGTCTGACTTAGTTAACTGTGGTTTTAGGTAATATACTTTTAATAAATTAAAGTAATGAATGGATGTACTGCTTGCAAGGTAGAGGAAATTAAATTCAGTAGCTCTGTCATGGAACAATACCCCTATCCCCCCAGCTCAGAAAATAATGAGCTTCTTTGGAATATATTACCCTAATGGAGCTCATTCCCATGATGCTATGGAATGAAAGGAATGAAATATTGGTGCAAATGTAGGCAATCATTAATGCTGACAATGTGATTCAGTGAAGCATAACTCCCTGTCGTTTTTATTTTTAATTCTTCTATTATTATATGGCTTCAATGAAGTTTACATTGATATTTTGCAGAGGTCTTAATAGTTCTTAAATTTGACTTAGGAATCAAAACGAAACAACCGGCTAAGCTTTCCAAGAACAAAATTTTGGAAACAAAACTTTAAATGTTGCTAAGTGGGTTCTACAACAGCAGAATCATTTAAGAGACCAATTTAAACTCAAACCACTAGAATTTTCAAAAATGGATCTGTGGCTAAAGATAGAACACAGGCAGACAATTTACAAGTCTTTAAAGTGCTGGCCCCTGACTCTAACTTGCAACATGTAAATCATCTAGAAAACTCCACAAACCATGTTTGGCTCAGTCACCGGTGTTCATCCTTGGTAATACAAATAAAATAATTATTAGTTTGATCAGGAAGCGAATTGTCCACAGGCACTTTGTCTTTCTATACACACTATCTGCATAAGAATCTAACTTTTGGAATTCCCTGGTGGTCCAGTGGTTAAGACTGCCCACTTCCAAAGCAGGGGGTGTGGGTTCCATCCCTGGTCAGGGAACTAAGATCCCACATGCCAAATGGCATGGCCAAAAAAAAAAAAAAAAAAAAAAAATCTTTCAAGATCAAAATAACCAAATATTTGCTTCTAAAATGTCCACAATTTCCAGATTAAAATATTTTCCAATGCATTTGACACCCCTCCCCCATTTTTGGAGAACATTGTAATTGTATGGCCTCCTGTCTTAAACTGAATGATTTCTGAGTGGAATGATATCAATAATATTGGTTTAGAAGTTGTATTTTTATGTCACATATAATACACAGATGACATATTCAAAGTCTGAAATGAGTATAGGCAGCCATGACAGAACTGAAAATTGCATCATTGGATTTGATGTTCTACATTCATTCAACTTTCAACATTCTTTGGTTGCAGGCCTTCAAGTGCAAAGGCATTGTGGAGATGACCCAGAGGAGTGTGGACCTGAAGATGCTTTTTATCTAGACATGAAGACAAGCATGTAAAGAACCCAATCGTCTAACACAGCAGAATGGAGAAAGCTCTACAATGGGCACACAAGCATACATGGCTGCCGTTCACCCATAGGGTGCTTACGTGGAATTTGAAGAAAAAGATGCACCTCTGGATGGCTGCAGCTCTGTGCATCCTGGGAACACGGGGGCAAGTGGAGACCACTGCATTCAGCCCCGTAAGTTACTGCTTTGGAACTGCAACATCAGTTCCAAATGGGCACACACAGGGAGCCTTCCTGGAAGAGGTGGCATTTGGCTCTGGAAGAATGGGTGGCATCTCAATCAGTAGAGAAGCCTGGGAAGTACAGACTGTTTCTCACTCTGGCCCTTTTCTCAATGATGGAAACGGGGATCTGAGACTCATTTTGAAGAAAGCTCATTTGAGCAGCGGAGGTGAATGTACCTGTCACATCATCTTTTCCGCATGGCACCCTGCTGCATAGGTCTCTGCCGGTTTAGTGCCCCCATTTATCTCCTCAGTACTGAAAATAGGATTTTACTTTTATTTCTACATAGACGGAGCACAGGAGGGATAGTAAATCGCCCATCTGTGGGGAGTTTCACTTGATCCACATTTAACTGCCTGGCAAGTTTTTCAGCTGTCCATTTGAAGGAGCCCCTGTGTTTCCGCAACCCATGAAAAATGTAACGACTAAATTTGAGATTTTTCTAATTGAGAGTTAGAAAGCATGACTAAAGCATACGTGACCATAGTAAACTGCTGAGTCTAGGCTGGGCATTTTTGACAAATGGCTGGTTATGTGTAGTGAACATTAGACACAGCACCAAACGGTGACTCCATTGGTCTGATGCCATGTTTTTAAACACGCAGATGGCCAAATCCTCACATCCATGGCATGAGAGCAGCATTATGAATCAAAATAAGAGAAAGGATGCTGGGACCCAAAAGTGGTTACACTACAGTGATAAAAGGCTTACAACCTAAGCAACACACGGGGATTAATAAAAGGTAAATCTGGCTGGATTTAATGCTGACCTTCAGTGAAATAATTTACTTTCCAGCAATCACAGATGGGTTTATAGGGGGAAAGACTAGCTATGTATAATTTTACGGCTAAGAGAAAGGATCACAATGCAAACATAATCTTTAGAATGAATTTGTTTCTGGCCAAGAGTACCACGGAGCAGTTAGGGTCCATAAAGTAAATGGATGGAAGACAATGGTATAAAAATATAATTTTTTTAGTTTGGAAAATATGGTCTGACTGATGATGAGTATTTTAAATTTTGCCCGTGACAGAGAAAGTCTACCATCTTCAAACTATGTTTGTTGAAGAATCCATCAACAATACATAAAACAACAACAAAACAGTTAATGGATTATCGCTTAAAAATGTGGCGAGGCCAGTTTCTTTTTTTTAAAAAAAATACTGGGTAAACACTTGTGCTTCAGATCATGTCTTTGAGCTTTTTACACGGAACTTGTTATTTTTACGTCTCTGTCTTCTTTGCCAAAGGTGCTGATTAATAGGTGATTCAAGGTTTAAAAAATGCGTGTCTACCGACTTGACCATTCTGATTGAATTAGGGGCTGACTGGGGAAAGAGATTATATTTCTGGGAGCCTGTACAGTATTTCATAGTTCATAAAACACTTCCACATTTGAGTGAAATTATCCCGAGGCAATTCTGGAAAATACCATTTCTCCATTTTTTAGCTCAGGGAACTGCAATGCAGGTTGTAACAACACGACTCCAGGCACCAGCATTTAAGCTGTAGACTCGTGCACCTTCTCTGAATTATCCAGTAAATTCAAACCAAAAATAAACTGCTTCAGAGATTTCTTCTCCCTTCCCCTCCACCCCACACTTTGTCCAGTTGACTGTTTAGCATCATAGAGCAGTGGACTAAACTATCTACTCATTCTGAATTTCAAAATCACCAGCAAGCTATTAAATAACCAAGTTTCTTTTTCAAAAAAATCTGCTCTAAAAATGTCAAGATACTAAGTAATAATTCATAGATTACCCATGTTTCCATTCTGCATTGTGGTTAACTTTGAGTAGCATAAAATCTGTGAATTTACCTTTCTGTGGTATCCTAGCACAAAGACCACAGTTCCTGACTGACTAATCATAATTTGGGGTATGTTAATAACAGCCAAGCAAATTTAAATATCTTCTTTTAACAATACCCAATTAAAGGACAAGGCTGGGGCTTCCCTGGTGGCGCAGGGGTTGAGAGTCCGCCTGCCGATGCAGGGGACGCGGGTTCGCGCCCCGGTCCGGGAGGATCCCACATGCCGCGGAGCGGCTGGGCCCGTGAGCCATGGCCGCTGAGCCTGCGAGTCCGGAGCCTGTGCTCCGCCACGGGAGAGGCCACGACAGTGAGAGGCCCGTGTACCGAGAGAAAAAAAAAAGGACAAGGCTGAATAAACCATGGAAAAAGGTTAGGCGAAGATCTTAAGTTCAACTTACAGACCCCTCCTCCTCCTACCGTTCCTCCCTCTCCCAACAAAACTAGGAAAGTAGGTGGAAGAGAAGCAGATATTTAGAAGCATTCGCTATGCAAAGCTTCCCAATTAGTCACAGCAGCAATTATTTCATCAGAAGTTCCACAATATCAAAAGCAGTTTATTTCATTAGCACTAATTCCATTTTGAAGGGCAACGCCAATTAAAGACTTTTAATTAAGCATCATTCATGGTTTAATAGAGATTCTCAATGTAACTGATTTAGAATTAAAAGTATAATTATAGAGAAATCCAGCAATGTGCTTTGTAAGAATTAAAAGTATAATTATAGAGAAGTCCAGCAACGTGCTTTATAAGAATGAAATTAGTATTTTCCTTGAAACTGTTTGACCTTTTTCAACAGCTTTTGTGGGGTTATATTAAATTTCTAATTTGCAAAAAGTAGGAAGCAAAATTGTGAAAACGATTTTAGGATAAATTATTAAGCAGTGGTGTGTAAATATCCGGAGGAAGGTCACAAGGAATCCAGCATGTGTCTCATAACAAGAACATCTGGCTTTATTTCTCTGATTAGGTTCACAGATGGAGAATAGATGGAAGTAGTCATTCAGGACTAGTTCCTAAACTGGCAAAATCTTAGGCAATATTCTTATTCTTTAGGTAGAAAGAAATTTGAACAACAGATAAGTGGCTTAGAAACTACTTACATCATATAGTCCCTCAATGGCACTCATTAATAAATTGATGTCAATCACAAGGGAGGTTTCTGGGGAAGTGTTGCAGGGTTTCATCTTTTTATCTGTCCTCTTCAGCATTTTTCCAATTACTTACATTTCTTATGTAAAGAGACGGAGGGCAGACTTCCCCCACTCCATTTATAGTTGAAGTTAAACTTCATGATTATTAAGTATGCTAAATCAAAACTCTCTTCACATGATGTAGCCATGGGCTGAAATCTACCAAGTTCCTGTTTAATTGGAAAAATATAAGGTCCTACACTTGGCTGTACACAGAGGGGAATATGTAGCCAAAGGGTCTTAGGAATTCGATTCAATAGGAATTCCATATGAGTCATTAATATAGCCTCAAGAGAAAACAAAACCCAAACATGATCCTAGGCTGAATTAGTAACAGCAAAACATCTAGAAGTGAGAGGATGGCCATGCTCTGCCCTGTGCTGCACTCAATTCTGGATGTCACTGGGTAAGAGGAGACAGAAGGGCTCAGATGACAGATGAACACGAACTTAGGTCAATTGTGAGACGGCTCATTGTTTATCCTGGGTCAGAATAGACTAAGCACTTGAGTGGAACATGAAAACTCTCTTCAAATATTTCAGGGTTGGATATTTAGAAATGAGGTTTAAGAAGAGCACTTAACCTTTTTTTCCCTTCTAATGAGCATAATCACACTATTCTATTGACTCCACCTGTGAAAAGTGGGAACTTTTTTCACCACTTTTACCTTGTCCTTTCTATTGTCTTTCCACTTCCCAGTTTATATTGATTTAATGTGTTATTTTAGATCCAATTTAGGGTTAAATTAATTTATTTCATTATTTGAGGGTTTGAGATGAATCAACGAACAAAATGGACAACAATCTCTGCCCTTGAGGACTATATGTTCCAGCATTTGGGAGGTGCTAGAGGTTGGGAGGAGGGGAGAGACAACAGCAACAACAAAACCATAATAAATAAGCAAATTATTAAGTACGTTAGAAAGTGAAGAATGCTATAAAAAAGAAAAAACAGAGTTTATTGGGGGTGGAGGAAGTTTGCAATTTTAAATAAGGGGTGATGAGGGCATTTCTCATTAAGAAAGTGGTATCTGAGGCAGTCTTAGGAAGGGGAGGCAGAGAGACATGAGAACAACTCTTGGAAGAAAATACCAGGCAGAGGAAACGGCATGTGCAAAGGCCCTGAGGCAGGTAGGTTCCCAGCTCAGGGAACACAAAGAGGCTAGTGTGACTGGAGCAGTGGGCAAGTAGTAGGACAGAGGATGAGGACAGAGAGGTCATGACGAGGTCAGGAGGAATGTTTCTAAAGCTCAGGCAGGGCCCTGTAGGCTGCCATAAGGACTTGGTTCTTACTCCACGTGGAAAAAGGAGCCATGCAGAGTCCTGAGCAGAGGGCTGCCAGGACCTCTGGTTTAAAAGGATCACTCTGGCTACAGTTTTGAAAACAGACTGTAAAGGGGCAAGTGTGAAGAGATTCAGACCAAGTCTCTTCCATTTATTCCTTAGTAAAGTAAAACGTAAGCAATTTAACAGTGCCATTTTGCATTGGCTGTATATTTTTTAAAAATTTTACTAGGAGAAAATGTAACAGAACATGTCACAAAGAAATCATTGAACTATATGACTGGAAGAAACCTTGAGAAATAATCTGTTCTACCTTGCCTCAATCAGATAGCCTCCCAGTCAATGATTTCAGACATGTATGAATCTGTTTTACCTTAGAATACTTCTAGTAAAAGAAATTTCACAGTGCCTTATAATCCATACTCCAAAGCTTCACAGATGTCTCTTTCAGAAATGCCTACCTTATGTCAAATAAGAATTCTTCATTCTATAAATTACAATTTTCTCTCTCTCTCTCTCTCTCTCTTTGAAAATGGGAACTTCTTAAAACAAAGAACACTAAATGTGGAATCAAAAATCCAGATTTCTAATACCAGGATTCTAATCACAGTGGCATATACCATGTAACCTTTGTCAGATCACTTTGTTTCTATGTATAAATAAAGTAACAGATGTAGACCTTCCTTTAGCTCCTAGGAAGAAATGAGCTCTATAAGTCTAAGACATAATTAGAATCATTGTTGGTATTCTTATCATTAGGAATGGAGAATTAATCCAATCCCTTACTAGGATTTTAACTCAGCAAGATGGTGTACGTTGCCTATAGATATGAAATCTTCAGGGAGCATTGAGTCATTAATTGAGTCCAGGGGAAAAAAAGCCACTCTGAAGTCACCAAAAGCTTTTAATCCAGGTTTAGATTCATTCTTACTCTATTACAATGAGTGACCTTTAAGGAAGAAACCCTGACAGTAATTTAAAAGAAGCTTAACAGAACAGTTCCCTTAAACAGAACAGACTCCCTTAAAAAAATATACTTCAGGTGTTACAGTGATGAGAATTAGATATTTAACTGAGTGAAAATTTACTTGATGACCATTAAAATTTAAAACTCAGTAGCTCAGTTTCCCAATTAAAGAAATATATATAATTTAAAAATACTCCCTTCGTTTGGAACCATTTTTCTCAAGGTGCCAGCAATAGCTAACATCGTGAACCTCATGGAGTCCACGTGGACCATGTCTGAAATAGAGTTCAGCTTCCCTCCTGCTTTCCCAAGAATTGTTATTAAAATCATTCATTCTTAGCCCCAGGCTCAGTTTTGTATTTATTGTCATTATTGCTTCCGCCCTCCCAAGCCCTCACTGAGTACCGTGGATTCCATTTTCAGAGATGCCCAATATTCTTTGCTCTATGGCCAATGACCATTTCCCGCTTCACCTCATTACTCACCAGCCTGGATTATCTCAGTGCCCTTCTAACTGGTCCCTCACATGTGGCTGCCTCTCTAATTCATTCTCCATGCTGTTTCTGTACTTGTTTTCTTAAAGCTTCGCTCTTATTTTTTGTTCAAGTTATTACTGAACCTTCGCCAGATGACGTGCACTGTATTAGGTGCTGGCGATGTGGATGTAAATAAGACTTGGTCCTTTCACTTGTGGAAACTGCAGTTAAGTTTGGCGGAGAGACATGCCAGTAAGTAATTTTAACACAGTACGACTAGTGATACAAGAGCATGTGCTGCGGCAACAGGAGGAAGGGGTCGAGGCTGCCTAAGGCGAGAGGCATTAGGAAAGTCGTCAGACAGGAGAAAGTAATATGAAATCTGTGTACAGAGTGACAAGTGGGCTTGCACCAGGCAGACACAATTCTCAGCAGAGAGAACAATCTTTGCGGGGGGCATGGAGATAGGAAATACAGCAAGTTTGAAAACCTCTAACTCTTCCCAGTTTGCCAGGGATGTGAGCTAAGAAAGGCAGAAGAATTGACAACAGAGTTTGGGCAGGAACCTTTCTAGAGTGGATTTTATGTAGCAGATAGGCGATTTAGACTTTATTTTGCGCTTCACAGATACTGGAAGTGATGTGGTAATATTTGGTTTTAGGTAGATGCCTCTGGAAAGTGTTCTACTCATTTCCTGGATGGATCAGGAACCGGCAGCAAGGAGATGAGTTAGTCTCTTGCCAGAGTCCAGGGAAGAGCTGATTAAGGCAGGGGGTTGGCGGGAAAAGGCCCTGTTACACAGTCTGTAACGTGGAGGGTTTTTAGTTTTGCCGTGTAGGATTGATTAGATAAGCCGAAGCCATTGCTTATGTCCATATACATGACATTTGCTCTTTACCTGAAGTACACTGGCCTCCTGTTTCCCCTAGGCCCATGATTTAAAATTTTTTAAAAAGATATTTATTTGTTTGTTTATTTATTTATAGAACTGAAGAACACATTAAAAAAACTAAAAATAGAGCTACCATAAGGTCCTGCAGGCCCATGATTTTTAAATTGGGCTCTTCAGGGCCTTAAGATTAGTTAGAGGTCCTTCGGCGGTCTTGCAGGAGGTGCGTAGAAGGAAGGGGTGAGAAACCAAAAGGCAAAGTCCTTGCACCTCTACCCCATACCTCAGTAAAGTCGGCTCTGCTTTTATTTGTTTTATGTGTGAAGTTCCACATAAGATTTTGTTTGAAGAAAGCTATCTAAACAACTTTGCTCAATGTAGTGGGTAGGGCCTATGCAGTTTTAGCATTCCTGTAGTACTGACATCAGACTTGGAGGAATAACCGTTTTGTGCCAAGATGTAGAGAAAGGCTGGGCTGAGCCTCTGTTGTGACCATAGAGAAATACTATATATACCATATGACTGTAGGTCACATGAAGATGAGATTTCTGGGACCAAGAGTACGTAAAGGTCACAAGTCATACTGGAAAGCTTGTTCCTTCCAGGCTTTCCAGATAACACACCTGCCTCTTGTCATGGGGTGCAAATTCTTATGTTGTGGAGAGCAGGTTATGGAATGCTTCAAAGAGATATAAGGTGTTTGACTTAAATATCATTTGATCAAGATACCATTATGGGGGGCTTCCCTGGTGGCGCAGTGGTTGAGAGTCCGCCTGCCGATGCAGGGGACACGGGTTCGTGCCCTGGTCCGGGAAGATCCCACATGCCGTGGAGTGGCTGGGCCCATGAGCCATGGCCGCTGAGCCTGCATGTCCGGAGCCTGTGTTCGGCAACGGGAGAGGCCACAGCACTGAGAGGCCCACGTACCGCAAAAAAAAAAAAAAAAAAAAAGATACCATTATGACATCAATAAAATCTTCACACTAAAATTAGGTGAGCTGAATTATCTCTGTCTTTCCTACATAACTTGGAGAACCACTGCCATGGAACCACTGCCACAGCTGATAAATGGAGCATTCTAGTACTGATATTAGGAAATATAATTGATGGGATCTAAGACTAAATGTGAGACATGAGGGGGAGAAAGAATGTTCAGGTCTTTCCTGAGCTTCTGGCATGTGCATCTAATGGATAACAGTGGTCTTTAACCAAAAGAATACACGAGAAAATGAGAAGCATAGAAAGGAAGACATTAAGATTCAGTTGGAGACAAGTTGAGCTGGACATGTGTGAACAGCACCCAGGATGCAGTTTGATAAATGAGTCCAGAGCTCAAGAGAGAGTCTGGGAGGGGTCCAGATCTGGGAGTCATCAGTACGGCATTAGTGGAAATTAACAAAGTGGATGGAATTGCTGAGGGGCCGTTTTTAAATGAGAAGAGAAGGCTAAGCATGGATTGCTGGGTGGCCCCAAATTAATGGAGGACACAGAAAGAGAGCTCATAACTAAAACTGAGGAATAAACATGAGATAAATGAGAAAGAAACCAGGAAACAGTCATTATCATTAAACCCACAGGAAAAGAGAGTTTTAAGAACGAAAAAATGGCGAGATCAGTGTGAAATTCTGCAAACAAGCATCCTCTGCTATAATTCTTTGTGCCTTCAACTGATCATAGAACAAGGCTCTACTTCTTAGTGTGGAATGGAAATCCCTTCCAAATCTCATTTCTAATCCCTTTTCCCACAAACCCCCAGTATTCTTCTGTGCTTGCAAACACAAAATCTTCGTTCTAATAGCAGTCCTCTTTGCCCTTTATGAAATATGTTTTGTGCTTTTCTCATATTGCTCTTTATACCTGGAAGCTTCTTACACATTATCTTTGTCAATTGGGTTCCTACTAATCCTTGAAGTTTGTGGTGGCTTGACTGCAAAAACGGCCCCTGATTCTAAGCTCCTAGAATATGACTTTGAAGATCCTTGGTTCTTAAATCTGGATGGCTTCTGGACCCACTCTTGCCAACAGAATGAGCCATGTGAAGCATGCCAGTTCTGAGCCTAGGCTTCAAGTGGCCTTAAGAGGTTTCATTTTCTCCCTTGCAACCCTGCCGTGACTTGAGAAAAAGCCCAGGATGATCTTCTGGAAGATGTCAGACCATGTGAAGGAGAGTCAAGCTTATCACAGGCCAGCTGCCGGCAGTGCAGTCGTGGAACATGTGAGAGAACTCAGCTAGGATAAGTGGAGCTGCCTGCCTGACACAGAGCTGATCACAGATGCATGAATATTTCTAACTGAGCCAGAAGACCTGCAGGCTGCCCTTTAGACTCATGAGCAATAATAAATGTTTATTATTTTATGCCGCTGTTTTAATGACTTGTTATGCAGCAACAGCTGACTGATACAGTGATCTAGCTCATGTCTCATCAATTCTGTGAACCCTGCCTTGATGAATCATGCTAGGAAAACAAAGTGAAAAACAAAAGCAAAGTACAGTTGAACCTTGAGCAACACAGGTTTGAATGGCATGGGTCCACTTGTACACGGATTTTCTTCAATAAATATATTGGAAACATTTTTGGAGATCTGCGACAATTTGGAAAACCTTTCAGATGAACTGCACAGGCTAGAAGTATTGGAAAAATTAAGAAAAATTTGGTTATATCATAAATGCATAAAATACATGTAGATACTAGTCTATCCTTACATAGGCGTAAGGTGAATGATATTTAATATAAAATTGATAATGTTAGTTTTTTTTACTGTTTTGTAAGTTTGCTTTCAAAGAATTATATTATTGTACAGTATGCCTTTCTCTCTTGTAACTGGAGAAATTGCGTATCAGCCTATTATCACAGGTGTTTTTTGTTTGTTTTGAGTAACAATGTTTCCAATACTGTATTATGAATATGACTGTGATACTGACCTGTGTGCTGTAAAAATTTTTATAACTATTCTCTCATTAGCGTACAGACAGGCTACCACAAAGCAATCATACTGCGACTTCCTCATATCAATGCATGAATCATTACACCTGTAAATATTTTTCACATTATCTTTTTATTTGTGATGCCTAGTGTTAGTAATACTTATAACATCTGCAGCGTTTTGTGTCATATAAGACAATATTATGTAGGTACCGACAGACAGATGAGTCATTTTGTATTATCTATGTATACATACAGTACAGTACTGTAATGTACTTTCTCTTCCTTATGATTTTCACAGTAACATTTTCTTTGCTCTAGCTTACTTTATTATAGAGGTACAGTATACAATACATATACAAAATTAATAGTGTTAATCAACTATTCACATTATGGGTAAGGCTTCTGGTCAGCAGTAGACTATTAGTAATTACGTTTTGGGGGGGTTAAAAGTGATAAGGGTGGATTTTTGTCTGCGCCGGGGTCAGCGCCCCCAGCCCTCACCTTGTTCAAGGGTCAACTGTGGTATCTTTCCTTTGATGAGGCAAGTGGCCTAAAATGAAGCAATACAGGAAGATAGGACCCAGAATATGCAGGGCCTGATGGACTTGTTAAGAATTTGACAACTTAACATTCTCAAATACACCAAATGTTTTTTCTTTCCTCCTTTGGATAATACCCCGAAACCAACCAACAAAAAAATCTTAAACTTCTGTTTAAGGTTAAGAAGTTTTGAAACCTGGGGACAATTGGAAATCTCCCGGAAGACATTCAAGAGCCCTCTGTCTCCTTTCACTCCCACCCACCGTGGTGGGAGTCCCCATCACTGCATCAGCCTCCACTCCAGACTCTGCCTGTTTTCCTGAATTTGGAACATGCTTAGAATCAGAGACAATGGAATAAGCATATCTCACCCTCTTTCTGGGGTTCCCTTCCAGAGTGGAGGCACTTAAGACCCTCCAAGATTCACTTGAGTTGGTCTCTTTACAATAACACCTGCCTCTGTGCTGAAAACACTTCGATGAAGGAGGAGATAACGTGTAAAGCCAGGTAGAGAAGCTACTTAGCTCCAAGCACTTCTTATGAAAAAACACTGAACTACATACTTGAAACCATGGAACTCTAAGATACGCGAAAGTTTTCTAAGGCCTCTGCAAGTTGGATGACTTTATCCTCTTTGACAGACGGGCAGGGATTCTGTGTCTGATACCTTCCTGCCTGAGAGCCAGGGAACACATCGTTATCTTCATAATTTAGTCCACGGCTTCTAGTTTGGATCCCAAGTATCAGGGAACACAACGGAAATGGGTGACGCCATTAACCTAGTGTCCCTGTGCCAGAGACGCTGTTCCCTGAAGCTCATGACTTTGCACCTTTCAGGGTGCAGCTTATTCAGACAAACCCAAGCAGCTGCTGCCTCAGTGGAACGTTTGGCTCGTGTGAAATGTGTGCAGCTGTCAGGGAAAACCTTCTCGGTGCTGCAAACAGAGAAGAGAAGTGGCTGGGAGCGCCTCTGTCACAGGCCTGGGCTCCTCCCCACCCAGCTTCTGGACAACTGAGTACACACTAGTGATGCCAGCCAGGCGGCCTGAGACAGAGACAGACACTTCCGCGGAGGCGTGGATGCTGAATACCTCATGCTTTTCGGTGATGCATTTGGAAAACTTCCCAGACTGTACATCTGCCTTGGCATAAAAGCTTGTATTTCAGAGGAGGCTTTCAAGGGAGACAGTGAGAACAGCCACGTCTACTCACGGAGGGAGGGTGACATTTCTTCCCTCTTTCAGGGACAAGTGCCTGCCTTGTCATGCTCTGCCCCCGTTGTTGTAGCTGCTGGTGAATGTGTGTGGTCAGGAAGGGCCCACTTGGTGCACGAGCCCCGCTGGGGGAAACCCTGAGATTGGTGCTACTGCCCAGCCAGCTCCTAAGGAGCAGGTACTTAGGATGGGCAGAGGGGATTGCAAGGGGGACCAAGGCCAAGGAGGCTTTTTCACTCTATCTTCTGGGGGACCAAGGCCAAGGAGGCTTTTTCACTCTATCTTCCTCATCGCCTCGTAGCATCTGTCTTCCCTTTTTTATCTTTGCTTTTCAGTGTGGAGGCAGGTAACCAGATGCAATGAGCTTCTTTTGATATCACAGGAGGAACTTGAGATTTATGTATCATAACTTTCCTAAGGGAACGTACAGGCCCAGGTAGTACTTTGTAAATGTCTTTACTGGGTTAGCCGTCCTACTCTGTGATGACATCTCACATTTATATTCAAATGTATATAATTTCAGGGTCAAAAAGACAAAGACACAAAAGAAGAAATTCTGGTAGGCGTGTAGGAATTCTGGGCACCTGGGTGGGCTGAGTAGGAATATCTGAACATACTTTAAAATGTGCTCTTCTGATATAAAGGTATAGTGAGCTCCAAGGAGGTCTATTTTGTAAAGAAAGAGAGTCTTTAAAAAAACAAGCACATAATCTACTTAGATTTTAAAACCAGGTGTATTGGGATGACATCGTTTGCTGAATGGACATTTTTGGGTTTGTAAATGGACTAAATTAATGGTTTGGGAACTTCTGATGGGGTCAAATCCATGTCTGCCTAAAAGACAAAATGTACAGACAACGTCCAAGTGTAAATTCTTCTTAAAACCGGAAGAAAAATGAAAGATGTGAGATGCGATCAGGCCGATGGCTTAAATGCTGGCGTGTGCTTGGGGAGGGGCCTGCCCTCTGGGCGCTGTGTCTGTGATGAGGGCACACAGCCAGCTGGACAGAACATGCATGAGACTGGAGGCGTTTATATCCGGTGTCTACACAGAAGGGATGATACACATCACTTTTGGTCACTTCCCAAGAACAGCAAGTCGAGGGAAGAGGAGAAACTTAGAACCCCTATCTAGATAGTTTATAAATAACTTTAAAATAAGTTCCTGCAAGCAACTAGATTATAGTTTCTGTTAAAATGTATTTTCCTCCTCAACATTACAGAAGCAAATATAATAGCCAATAAAAAGTGGTACATACAATGTGCCAACTATAAAAGGGATGCATGTTTGCAATTGTTACTCGATATGTTTAAAGGGACTTAAAAACACGAAAAGGAATTTTAAACAATATGAATTATTATTAGGCTTAAATTAACTTAAGGATCTTTTAATGTTCCATATTTTAATAGGAAAAACTAAGCCATCTCATAACTGTGCTATCTGAAGAATGGATGAGACCACTGAAATGTTTATTCTTGAGATAAGAAGACTTTTAGGGAA
>NW_006799066.1:2358259-2363396 GCF_000442215.2 Lipotes vexillifer | reverse complement strand
GAAAGATAATACATTAGGCTTGCGTGTGCGTGTGCGTGTGCGTGTGTGTGTGTGTAACCAAAAATGCACTTGCTCTTCATGATTCCCTTTATAAATGTTCTCTAAGTGTTTTCTTTCATAGCACTTTTAACATTTCTAACTAGATGCTTATTTTGGATACATTAATCTCCTTAAGACAAGGCATGCATTTCTTTTATCTCTGCTATGTTACCAGTGTCTAGTTCACGGTTCGGAATAAGAGAAATGCTAAATCAGTATTTTACCAGTGAATGAATGAATATGTTTTGACCATTATTGGACGGAAATAATATTCATCAAACATCTACCATGACAAACACTATACCAGGTAATTATGCATATTTATCGCATTTAATCTTCCCTATGATTCCGAAAGACAGATATCATCGGCTCCATTCTATAGATGAAGAAATTGAAGCTTGCTGAGGTTATCTGAACCATCTCTGTCTGTTTGGGTCCAAGGGCACTGTTGCTTGGACAGTGAAGGACATTCTCTGCCACTGCCCATAATGAAAGCAGATGCCAGCTCAGTGTAAGGCTGGCCTAAGAAGTCTGGCAATTCTGGGATGCACTCTCTTATGAGGAACCGAATTCTCTGTCACTGGAATTATGGAGTCTGCTTGACCATCTGTCAGGAACATATAATAGAGAAGATGGGAAAGGAAGTTGAATTAGAAAACCTCTAATGTTCTTCTCAACGCTCAAACTTTAATTTACTGTCTAGCCATATGCTGAAGTGGCAAGAATAATACAGTTCTTCCCTCCATTTGGCATTTCTCCCTTTTTCCTTTCCTTTTAAAGCAGATGGCTGCTATTGTGCTTGTTGCCCCAGGAGATGGATGTACAGAACAACAACCAGAAAGTCTGCTGTCTTTTGGCTTTTCGATTACAAAAGCCCAAGCCTTCAGGGGGAAGCTGGAAGCTTAGGGGCACAGATGAAATATTTCAGAGAAAGATTTAAAGAAAGAAAAAGATGACAGCTCCCCCACTGGTTTGAAAAAGATAATCTGGATTGGTGAATTAGAATTAGATAAACAAAGTGTAGACTGTTTCATGACCAGCAAGGTACTTACTTGATGTTTCAGAGAAAGAGGTACCCTTTAGCTTCCTTAGAGCCATGTGGAAGCAGAATTACCCCAGCAAGGGTTTGAGGGACTTCAGAATACAAGACACCACACCTGTTTTCAGGTAAAACCCTGGGCAGATAGAAGAACCCAGAAAAATGTTGTCTGGAATGAGTGTCCAGGCATAGTAGCCAGAGAAGGCACTGGGGACCCCAGGATGAAAGGGACATGCCCCCAAGCAGGGCCTTGGCTTTTCAGAATCCCACCCCCTCCCTCACCTAAGCTCAGACACAACTCTGGGGAAGGGAAGGAAGCCTGCAGGGACAAGAGGAATGAAAAAGGGGGCTTAAAGATTTCTTCTAAAACCTAAAGACTCATCAAACCAAAGCTTGAAGATTTCTTTTTAATCCCTTACTTGTCATTCCTGTGTTTTTCTGTTGCCTTGAGCTAGTTGAAACGAAAACACACACATTCCTCCAATGAGAATAGTTGAGTGTGTGTGTGTGGAATCATTCAAATGTGATCTTGTGATGGAATGCACTTGTTTATTTTGAGAGACTATCTTCATCCATTTTCCATTAGCTCTCTAGTCTTAAAATCTAGGTTAGGAGACTTATATAAAAATTACACCTCTGTTTCCCGCAGAGATACTGGTTAGTGAAGCAGAAGTGGTGGACAGCACGTCTCTATTCCTTTCTCTGATAACGTGCCTTTTCTGTAGGTTGTACAGCGTTTGTCATGTCAGGGTCCTTTGTGAAATGGACACCAAAGCTGCAAGAGATATAATGGGGTGGGGGCGGAGTGGGGATGTCTGAGAAAGATGAGGTGCCCAGGCAGGGGAAGCGGCAGGGGAGCTCGGTCCACAGTGCAGGTCTGACCCTTTGGAAAGCAGAAAGGGAAGCAGGAGGGCTGCACAGGAGGGTCCGTGGATGGCAGTGCAGCTCTGAACAAAGGCTCATAAGGCTGTAGAGACTGTCTGTTAGAGCGGGGCTTCCTCAGCCAGAAAGGACCCAGCTCCTGCACTTCCACTGTGCTTAGAGCTGGGCTGGGAGCAGCCTGGGGACAGTGTGGCCATGGGGGAATGCTGCAGGGGTGACAGCTGGAGGCTGTCGGCCAAGTGTCTTCTTTAAGGCAGACTTTCTCTTGAGAGGAGATTTGAGTGGCTCACCATCCCAGCTTCCACAACCACCACTGTTCATTTTTTAAATGGAATGAATTCTTAGAATAGTGTGGCTCTGGATATGGAGTAGTAGGTTCATGAGGAGAGTTCTGGAGAAAGGAAACCGAAAAGGTGATGGGATTGTAATATAGACGAGAAGCGTCTGGTTTAAATGAGCAGCTGAGCAGCTGAAAACATGTTATCCTGAAGATGCAGCAGTCATGCTGTTGGGATGACTCATTTCCCCTCACCCCACTAGATAGAGAACCTTACCTCTTCATATATAGGTGTCCCCTGCTTTTCAAAGGTTCATTTTACGCCATTTTGCTTTTTATGAAAGACCTACATTAGTACCTGTTTTCACTAACCAAAAAAAGATACCCGAGGAAGATTCTCACTTTTAGGAAAAAAAGCAAAAATAGAGTTGTGTTTCTTTCGCAGTGAGCTGAGCCATTGTAAAGGCAGTGGGCACCCCAAGCAGTGAGCAGGGCCCTGCCAAGCCAAGCTCCTTCCTGGGAACCACACTTAGCATCTCAGCATCCAGCTGCCAGAGCTTTGAACCATGCCTGTGAGCATCTGTGCTTTATCTTGATGTATTTTGAGCATCCGTTGGCAAGACGTGTCCTGAGGTCATTGCATTTCGGCTTACGAAAGATTTCCTAGGAAGCCTCTACTTTCGGATAGCGGGGGAACCTGTATAGAGTTTTGCAGATATTCTTTATATAGATTCCATTAGCAGCCCAATTAAACCTCTCAGGACAAGTATTTGAATGCCACTGTGATCGTATATAGCAGTGAAGCTTAGGAAAAAATAAACTTTCCCACTTGACTAAAAGGATAAAAGCAAAGAGAAATTAATGTTCTTGAACACGCTTTGTTAAAAGTCAAGAATGAGGGAAGTCTTACTGATTTATTTAAAGTAACTGTTATTGATCAATTTTCAAAAGTGAGCGAACCAAAGAGGTGCTTCAGAAGTAAAGAATTAAAGCTTATTAAATTCAATTTCCTCTGTTGTGAGGAATAGAAAGTTAATGAAACTGAATAAAAAAGGAGGGTACGTTGTAAGTCAGTGACTAAAAATGAGGATTGAAGACTTTTTAACACGATTTTTTCCCTAAACCAAATGGCATAATTATAGAGACTAACTAGAAAATCTCACCCAAGTCTCAGTATTCGTGAGTCTATTTTGCTCCCTTGAGCTTTGGCAAGTGTAAGCTCTATATTCCCCAGATGGAGAGGATATTAAAATCTTTCCCACCTGTTGTCATAAATCTCACTAATGATGGACCTAGGCTTGCCTGGAAGGAAAACCCTCACTGGAAGGAAGAGCCTTTACAGCAACCTAACACACTGGTACCAGTCTTTCCAGTACATTCAAACTTGAGGATGTTAAGTGCAGAGCAGGATGTTGTCTTCCTGACCCCCCCCCCCCCCCCCCCCGAGAACAAGGTATTTACAGGTAACCCTACATTCCCCTCTCATAGGGCTTCCAGCTGGGGAACAAGCTACCCCCCATCCAGTTTTTCTGGGAGGTGCTTTTGCTCCACAGAATTCGCTTTATACTCCTGCTACCACCAACTCTCACACCCAGTTAACAAGATAATGGGAATGGAGAATTACCACTTTTTTCAGGACAGCAGAGATTAGAAGGGATGGGGAAAGGGGTACTTGGCTTCCCTAAATCTGAGGAAGGAAAGTTCCAAGGAAATAGCTCTTTAAAGACGGATGCGCTTACAAGAATTGAAGGTTGTCAATTCTTTTTTTGTTGGGGAGGACAACATGGGGGAGAGATAGCATGGTGGGTTCTGTCAGCAGAGCTGGGTCCCAGACCACCTTCCTCCTCTTTCCCCTTGACCACCCCTGAGTTCCCAGTTCTTGAAATGGGTCCTGGACCTGCCTGTGGGGTTCAAGTTGGCAATGGATGGTAGATGAGACTGGGAACTACCACACAGACTTCAGGGGAATTAGGGTAAAGCTGCCAGTGGGGGCTGGTCAGGAGATGCAGTCACATCTCACAAGTTCCATGCCTAGGGGGTCCGCTAAGGAGCAGGACCCTTATCAGTGAGGCTCGTTAGAGACACACCATCCATCCTTGTCACAAACTATGTACAAGCCACATCAGCAGTGTGACTATCCGAAAAGGAAACGCAATGTCACCCCAGGCAGCCCACAGAGAGCCCTCTCGTCTGTACCCCTTCTCCCTAACCCATCATCTGTGTGCTACACATGGGAGAGTCTCCCGAGAGCCAGACCAAAACCCCTTCCACTCCATGTCATGGAGGGCAGGGCAGAAATGGAGAAGAGAGTTATAAGATGTTTATGAGACTCTGAATTTTAAGAACTCTACATGTCTGATTTAATCACTAAATAAAACTGAAAAGTTAAAGATTCTAACCATGATTTCATTATGGGCTCACTGAACAAGTAGAAAAGACAGGATTCAACAGAGCACGTTCAGAACAATAATTGACAAATAAGAGTTTTATTTTTCTATCCCAACGCATCTTTCTCTTAATAAACCAGTTACTTATTGTAGATAAAGGATTAACAATATCCATTCTCCCGCTGCTTAAGAAACTGACCTTTGGCAACTCTCTCTCTCTCTGTCCTCCTGGTAACTTGGTAAAGATAAGATGTACTGATGACATTGTGAAGCCACAATGAGTATGAGAAAAAGTGACCCACGATTGACAACTTACCTCTGTACTGGGATTATAGGTTATACATGCTGATGAGAAGCCAGAATTTTTGGCTTTCCCGAGTAAGTGCCATGCTCTGATTGGGGATTCTAGAAGTTATGTCTATCGGGGGTGCTACAAAAGACATGAGATTCCCTGATGTATGAAGCTTTTAAGCCAGTGCAGCTCCTGGACCTGTTTGATGTAAAACTCCTGCT
>NW_006799066.1:2334571-2357753 GCF_000442215.2 Lipotes vexillifer | reverse complement strand
CCTGCTGAATGGATTATTTCAAGAACTCTCCGGAAGAATACCTGACATTGACTATCAACAAGCTCTGCTTCCTGCCTAGATTCTTCTAAGTGCTGGTGCCAAGTGTGGTCTATGATGGTCTTGAGTCAAAATGTTTAGTTGAACATAAGAAGACTCTCCATGGGTTTGCTCCCATAGAAAAGTGGTTGAAAAAAATTGCAGCCACAGCAGAGCAACTGGGAGATTTGTAAGCACCACTATGCATGTCTTTAGGGTGTCCTTGGGGAATCACATCTACTGTTTAGTGGTTCCCCGTCACTCCCAGTGAGGGGCAGAAATTCTCCCTTCTTTTCCCAACCTCCCACACATAGCCCAGCATTTTCTTGTGTTGATTCCTAACCTTCGTTTGCTTTTTTCTCCTCGTTCATTGCCATTTTAAATAAAAATTGCCAATATTTTTGGGGGGAGCTGACTCTATTCCACACACTTTTCTTAAGTACTTTATCAGCATTATTTCATTTCATTTCATCCTCACAACGAACTATGAAGTGGGTTGATAATCCTCATTATAAAGACCAAGATAAGTTTAAATAATTTCTCAGGATCATCCAGTTATTAAGCCATACAGCTGTGATCTAAGCATGTCATCCAGGAGGTGATTTAAGGTCACATTCTAATGATATAGAAGAATCTTTGATTTTCCCTTTGGTAGCTTATATGAGTAAACTTATTTATAGAACAAATATGTAAGAATACATGTTCTCATATTATTTTTGAAAGTCCATCTTCCCCAACTTCAACTCTCCTCATCACTTCTAGTGGAAAAGAAAACAATTGTCCATATGGTGTGTTTTTCCTTCTACGATTCAAAGACAGTTTTAATGACAAACCATTATTGGAAAGGTGGAAGAAATGAAAATTGAAAGGCCACTGTTGTGTGAATAAAAGGTAAATGAACTAAGTATCAGCTCTATGTCTAGGACACCCTAGAAGAGACCATGAACCCTGAAGGAAGACCAATTACATGAAATTGAAACTTTTTCCTTAGGAAGGGAAGGGGAATGTGAAAGTTCATATGCTAGAATCCCTCATCTAATAATGGCAAAGTTCTCCCTAACACACAGCTGATGCAGTTGAGGCACCATTGCAACCACATATGCAATTTTGAAATTATTCACATTTTATCCATTTTTTTTTTTTTTTTAAAAATGGGCATTCAGAGCAAGTACAGCTCACTGGGAAAGTGTCTGCATTGAATATCTTGAATCATTGTTCTTACAAAAACAGAATGATTTAGGTGTGGTATGCCATGATTCAAGACCAAGGGGCTAAATAATTACCGAAAAAGCTTTTCTCCTTTATTGAAATCATTCTAGTTCTATCTTCATATTTTATAAGTTCAGGTTTAGTTGCTACTGTTTCAAAAAAAAAGCTTGGGAGATCTCTACAATATATATGATATTATTCAACTAATTAAAAACATTTACTTGTCTTTCTAACTTTTTTTCTAAAGTTCCAACTATTACAGGGACTTTAATATTAATTATAGTTAGAAAATTAGTTATAATTGAATGAAAATTACCCTGGAAAATTTATATAATTAAATGGATAATTATTTACCTGGAATTATTTAATATGGTGAAGGATTTTTGCAAAGAGACAGTGAGGAATATAAAACCCCAGCCATCAAAAGTTTTAGCTCAAATCACACATTATATGTTACTTTACTGAATTTCAGGGTCCAAGAGATTGGAAAATTCTATCGCAAAATGTCAGAGTTCTGCAGAATATGCCCAATGAAATAATGAAAGTATGTTTGTCCCACTGTGGGTATTGGATATGCTGAATTCCACAGTATCTTGAAAATTTGACCTCTTTTTTTGCCTAAATAGAGAAGGAAAGGAAAGTGAAAGGAAGAGCAATAACCAGAATCCTTTCTAAGCCAATCATGTCTCCTGACAATTCAGGGCGGTTTTTGATATCTATATTAGTTTCCTATGCCTGCCATAACAAATTACCACAATTTGAGTGGCTTAAAATAACACAAATTTATTATCTCACAGTTCTGTGGGTCAGAAGACCAGATGGGCTTGGCTGGGAACTTGGCTTAGAGACTCACAAGGCTGAAATCAAGGAATCAGCATTCCTTACTGGAGGCTCTGAGGAGCTTCCAAGCTCATTCAGGATGGTGACAGAATACAGTTCCTTGTGGTTGTAGGACTGAGGTCCAAGTTCCCTTTCTGGCTGTTGGCCGGGAGTGGTTCTCAGCCTCTAGAGGCTACTACGTTCCCTGGCTTATGGTCTGCATCTTCAGAATCAAGTCTGCGTCATGCTTTGAATCTCTCTGACCTTCCCTTCTGCCTCATCTTACTGACCTCTTTTCCCAGTGGAAGGCAGTTCTCTGCTTTTAAGCATTCATGTGATTAACTAAGGTCCACCAGGAAGTCCACCTTACTGCCCTTAACCTTAATTACATCTGCAAAGTCCTTTTTGCCATGGAAGGTAATATATTTACACGTTCCGGGGTTAGGGCCTGAACATCTTTAAGGGCTATTCTGCTATTAAGAATTGGCCATTGGGCTTCCCTGGTGGCTCAGCGGTTGAGAGTCCGCCTGCCGATGCAGGGGACACGGGTTTGTGCCCTGGTCCGGGAAGATCCCATATGCTGCGGAGCGGCTGGGCCCGTGAGCCATGGCCGCTGAGCTTGCACTCCACAACGGGAGAGGCCACAACAGTGAGAGGCCCACGTACAGCAAAAAAAAAAAAAAAAAAAAAAAAAAAAAAAAGAATTGGCCATAGCTCAGCCCTGTTGTGTCTCACATCTGCCAGATGCGTCCTCTAACCTCCACCTGCTTACTCTGGATGCGTCCCATAGCCTTTGCTTACTTCTGTAAAGGAAGCATACAATGATGCTTCTCAGAAGTGTCCTGTTTCCAAAATCCCCACATTCTTGCTGAATCCTTGGGCCTACTCTTCTGTAGCTTTATGTTGTCCCTTCGGTTCTGACAGATGATCTCTTCCCTGCTATTTGCCTGGATGTTGGAATGTCTGATTTTTGCAGTCCTCTGCCCTGTCCTGGGTGGGCAGCATGGCTTCCAGATTTGTCTGTCTCAATCTGGAATCTCTAAATATGTCTTTCTGGAAGGTCTCAAGTTTTTCCATAATTTCTCCGGTTTTGGCCTGAGCTCCTCATCCTTTACCATGAGGCACCGTTGCTCTCGGTTTGTTTTGTTTTGTTTTTTAAAACATTTATTAAGAGCTAAATATAGAGCTACCATGTGATCCTGCAATCCCACTCCTGGGTGTATATCTGGAGGAAACCATAATTTGAAAAGATACACGCACCCCATTGTTCACTGCAGCACTGTTTACAATTGCCAAGACATGGAAGCAACCTAAATGTCCATCGACAGATGAATGGATAAAGAAGATATGGTGTATATACACAACAGAATATTACTCAGCCATAAAAAGAATGAAATAATGCCATTTGCAGCAACACAGGTGGACCTAGAGATTGTCATACTAAGTGAAGTAAGTCAGACAGAGAAAGACAAATATCATGTGATATTGCTTATATGTGGAATCTAAAAAAATTATACAAATGAACTTTTTTACAAAACAGAAATAGACTCACAGACATAGAAAACAAACTTATGGTTACCAAAGGGAAAGGGTGGGGGGGAGGGATAAATTAGGAGTTTGTGATTAAAATATACACAATACTTCATATAAAATAGATAACCAACAAGGACCTACTGTATAGCACAGGGAACCATACTCAATATCTTGGAATAACTTATAATGGAAGAGAATGTAAAAAAAAAGAAAAACAATATATATATAACTGAATCACTTTGCTGTACACCTGAAACTAACACAACATTGTAAATCAACTATATTTCAATAAAAATTTTGAAAAAGAGCCATCACTTGGTATGGAATGTTACTAAAATGTCCTCTCTCTGTTCCAGCATTTATTCACTAGAAATATGACACATTTATTACCTATGGTTTAAGCCAGTATCCATGTGTTATGTGATGAATCACAAGACAAACTCAAAATTATTTTTCACAAATCTCTATACCTAGGTTAATAGAAAAAAAGATTATGTAGCCTGAATCACCTATTTTCTAGACACTTTGGATAAATTATTGAATGCTGACGTAGTTCACTGAGGATGTTGTTAATACTCCTGAAACGACTAGGCTGCAAAATACTCATCTTGGTAATTTGAGTCATTCTAATAAATGAACTGTATTAATATTGTAGCAATCTACTACGTAATTTCGTTATTATGCAACTGGGGGCTAACTGGGTATTGGGTGGAATGGAGTAGTCACTGTCAAATCTCTTACTAGGGTATTTCAAATATTATGTGACTTCATAAGCTCAAAGTACAAATATTTATTTCATGTCTACTGAGTGCGATTCATGGCAACACAGACCTGGATTTTCCCCTCAAGGCACTTACAGCCTTTTAGAGGAGGTAGCAGGTACCGCAATTCCTGGAATTCAAAGTAGAGAGAAATGAAGCCCTAACAAAGGCACAGATGAGGCATTAAAGAAACAGAACAGAAAAAGTGACTCCACTGTCAAGAAACATACACACACTACTGTTTATAAAACAGATAACTAATAAGGACCTACTGTATAGCACAGGGAACTCTACTCAGTACACTGTAATGGCCTATATGGGAAAGGAATCTGAAAAAGAGTGGAGATATGTATAACTGATTCACTTTGCTGTACACTCGAAACTAACACAACATTGTAAATCAACTCTACTCCAATAAAAAAAGATACATAGCACCTAGTTTAGGACAGACATTTAATAAATGTTCCTGAATGTATGGAGCCCCTCATTTGATTTGAATCTTGGTATATTTCAAAGAGGATGAAACCAGCAGTCCATCAAAGGAAGAAACGCAAACCAAAGCACAGTGACAATAAAAGTTCTAGTTACAGTGTTTAGCTCTATGGTTTATATCTCTGTCAACTGGATCATTGTCACCCGCATCTCTCTATCTCACCCTGGTCTCTGTTACTTAGTCTTATCCCCCGTCTCCTCTCCCCTCCCCACCCAGCACACATGGACTCAGGAAATTTCATCCATCTATAGCAGAAAACAAAAAATGTTGGCCATTTTCTTCTTTCCATTTTCACCATGATCATCTCAGATGAGCACCCATCCCTTATGCCTGGTCTACTGCAAATTGGGCCCTTGTCCTTCGTGTTTTATTCCTCCAAAACTCCTGCTGCCACTTAAACCCCTCATCGTACAACTCCAAACATGTCATTCTCAGCATTGAAGCTATTTAACATTTTCTGACTACAATCTGGTCCTTACCCTGGCTTTCAAGGGCTCTGTGATCTGATTAAACCCACGGCCCCCCTATATTTCCCTCTAGTTTGCTACACCATCCCTCTAACCCCAGCTCAGCTAGACTACTTGCTATGCATTGCTTTCCTGCTCTGCTCTCACACTCTTCCCTGTTTGGGGGATGCCTTTTCTCATTGCTGTTCCCTATCACTTCCTGTACATAGAAACTCACGCATCCTTGAACATTCACCATTTTAGCTCCTAGAAAGCTCCTCGCCTACCACCTAGAAGTGCTTTTTGTCCACATTGGATCCATTTAACTTTTTCTGTACTTTTCACACTGTCCCACAGTACAGTTAAAACTAATCTTCAAGCTCCTTGAGGGAAGAGTATGTGATTTTTTTTTTTTCACTTTATGTCCTCATGATGGTTACCTAACAAATGATCAGTAATGGTTTAATGAATGGATTATTGTCACCTGGCTCCTCCCTGTTTTATTTCTCTGCAGAAAATTCATTTACTATTTGATCTTCTCTAGTTGGTTGGTTGGTTAAATCAATCTCCCAACCCCAGAGAGGAGGCTTTACTGGAGAGACCTCATTAAGCCTTTTTTGTTACTAAAACTTCAAGGCCCAGGATCATGTCTGGCATGTCCTAGACACTCAGGCAGTAAGTGTTGAGTAAATGAACAAATGAATAAAACTGAAAATTTAGGAGGTAATTTTAGTGTCTTCATACACAAAATACCAGGTATTTTTTACAAGCTCTTTGGATAGCTCTGATGAGTTTCCTGCTGGTTGAGTCTGTCATTTTAGGTTGACTGGGACACTTTGTGTTTTGGGGGCCACCGTTTAGGGGTACAGGGAGCTTTTTTTGCAGATTTACTAGCAGTAGTAAAGAACTTGGTCTCTGGCTTTTGGGGAGTCTGTCTTGGATCTTTTTTCTCCAGCGAAGAGTTTCTTTAGTGATTCATAATTACTTTGATACACCAGAAAGACACTTCCAAAGTATTTGTATCAGTATTCTTGTATTTCCAGGCTACTTGTTATATTTACCATTGACAGTTAATTATTATGAAACATGGACATTCTAAGAGTTTCTCGATGATGCTGAAGTTTGAGAGATAGGTAATTATGTGCTAATGTTTCCTACTGCCTGAAATATTCTAACAGGATCATTGCTAACATGTTCCTTTTTTATTCTCAAGAATAAGACGTTCCGAAAAAAAAAAAAAGAATAAGACATTCCTCCATGATAGAGAGACCACTCAGAGATCTCCTATATGGTAAAGAGTACACTTGGAATCTGTATGGAAACTATAAACCCTAAAGAGGTGAAAGTTACCTTCCACTGGCAGCTGGAAATAATGGAGTTCTCCAACTGTAATCTCAGACGGACTTGGGCTTGAAGCCCGGCTCAAACACTAGCTGAGTGCACTTTAACAATTTATTCCAACTCCTGTCTATAAAATGGGAGTAAAAGTGGTCCAGTTTCAGGGGGCTGTGGTGAGGAATAAGTGAGATATTGCACAGAGGTACTGGTGACAACTCATATTTCTTATATGCCCTGCACTTGGCTCCGTGTTTAATGCGGATTGCCCCCACTTAACCCTCACAATAGCCCTTTAAAGTCAGTACTATTATCCTTATTTTTTAGTTGGAGAAACTGAGGCACAGAGAGTTGCCTGAGACCTAGTAAGTCCTTAATAAATATATATTGCTAATTATCTGTATTGATGGATGTGTACTATTAGCATATATTTTAATCGAATTATATATTTCTTGGCATATATAATTTGATTAAAATGTATGCTAATAGTAATAGCTTAATGAGCATTACATTGCACCTGATGCTTTAACACTTTATAGGGTCATACTAATTTAATCATCACAGTATGCCTATGTGATGTGATTATTGCTCCCATTTTGCAGATGAGGAAACTGAGGCTTAAAAAGTTTGTCATGTGCCTGAGGTCCCACAGCTAGAAATTGGTAAAAGCCAACAGTTAAAGCCAGTCTGTGTGAGTTCAGAGCAGGTATGAGTAACCCTAACTTTACTACATAGCCTCCAGCCCAGCTCCTAATACCTCTGGAAGTTTCATATAAAAACATAAAAGGAAATGGGTCTTAGGAGCAGCACCATGGGTGCGTTAGTTTCCTATGGTAGCTGTAGCAAATCACCACAAATCAGGTGGCTTGAAGCAAGAGGATTTATTCTCCCAGAGATCCAGAGGTCAGATGTGTGAAATCAAGATGTTGGCAAGTTTGCCCTCCAGAGGCCCTAGGGAATGATCTATTTCTTGCCTCTTCCATCTCTGGCGGCTGCCGACATTCCTTGGCTTGTGGCTGCTTCACTCTGATCTTCAAGACCCAAGTCTTCAAAGTTCTCTCGGCTCTGTCTTCTCATTGCCTTCTCCTCCATGCACGTATAGTCTTCCTCTGCCTGTCTTTGTTTTGCTAAAGACACATGGGATGGCATTAGGACCCACCTGGATAACTCAGAATAATGTCCATCTCAAGATCCTTAATCACTTTTGCGAAGACTTTATCATATAAGGTAAGATTCAAAGTTTCCAGGGATTAGACCTGGGATCTATGGGGACACCATTCAGCCCATTAGAGTGGGGAATATTTCATCAAATCCATGAATCCACTGGTGGTGACATCCATTATCATTTTATGTACCAATAATGGGAAAAATACCCAACATGAGCAGTCTACTTAGGAGACCCCCTAACATAAAACGTAGATAACAACTATACCCTCAGTGTAGATATAATCCAGAAAAAAAATCCACCACACAGAAGGAAGGAGAAGGGCATCTTGCTTATCTCAATCTTGGCAGTGGGTGGAGAGAGGAAAAGGACTCTCTGAGAATTTGAGCCCAGGTGATACTCAGGGGGTCTAGTGTCTTGTGGTCACGCTCAAGGTTGGTGGCCCATCTCTAAGTGTAGTGCCATGGCCGTGGACGAGTCCGAGTCCTCAGAGATGCACGTCTGCGCCCTCTAACTAGAGGAGCAGAAGTGCTGGCTGAGGGTGAGAGCACTTTAGAACAGAGGGTAATTACTATCCATTGTGGCATCAAGACCAGCACAGCTATGGGGGCTGCAGTTTACATCACTAAGCTTTCTTCTATAAATTATCCCAAGAAATGAGACTGCCCCAAATCCTGGAGGAACCAGTCCCATATCAGGTAAACTTACATGAATCCATGGGCCCTAAGCGCACAGCGGGGGACCGTAGTGCATACTGCAGTATGACACCCAGGTCCCCCCTTGATGACCGGGGCACTCTTGTGGGCCAGGTGGCTCTCAGTTCAGTCTCTTCCAGGAACCGCCCTCTCTGGAAGTAAGTAGCATCACCCAGGGTTATGCCCTCTCCCCATATCCAATGCACCATGTTGGGGTACAAAGGCTCAGCCTCCTTGCCTCCAGGAACACTTTGAAGGCTTATCCCAGCTTCAGAGTTCACCCTGGGCTGGTGTGAGGCCACTACTGCTGCTGTATGGCCTCGCAGCATCCCTCTACTAGCTCTTCTTCCTTCTTTCTCCTACAGGTCCCGAGAGCACACCTCAGTGGCCCTTCAGCAGGTAACGTCCACCTCAGGGTCTGTTTCCCAGGGAATCTTACTCATTGAATATTTGAAAAATACAGAAACAAGCAAACTAACAAACCAGAAAACAAGAATACAAAAGCCCCAGGCTTTGTTCATCTGTGCACCGTATTTAAAGGCTGTTTGACCTGAACGACCCCACCACTGGGCAACAGATATGTAAACCATGTACAACTCAGTCATAAAGTTAGAGATCTTTCGAGTTTTAAAATCTTTGCTAATTTGACTGGACCCACCAGATTGCAGACCTTTAAGTATCTGTTCCTTTCTAATCTAACAGCATGTTCTTTGGAGTCAGGCACTTCTGGGTATAAATTCTTGTCCTTCTACTTACTAACTACACATCCTTGCACAGTGACTTAGTGTCTCTGAGCTTCTGTAAAGTGGGGAAGGAGGTTACCGAGCTACCTCACGAGACTGTTGTGAACGTTAGGTTAAGTATCCTCCGTGCAAAACCCTGGCGCTCTGTCTGGCACGGAAGAGGCAATTTCTGAGTGTAAGTTCCTCTTCCAGTCCCCATGAGGGTGTCTGAAAACCTCCTCTCATGCTGGCAGTGTCTCCTCCTGAGAATTATTTCAATAGAATAGCAGGAAATGTATTCTTTGTGGGCGGGTACTTTAAATAAATAAAGCTAACATACAGAGTAAAAGGAAGAACAATGGCAAAGAAATCCTCTCTTTTCTAATTTAAAAAAAGAATTCAAAATCAGAGTCCGTATATTATTACTAGAAGGCGCGGTTGGTCTGACTGTGGTCAACCGACCGAGACTCAGATGGCATGAGCCACCCTCCCTGCACTGCCACCTCCATGGGAACCTCCTCTCAGGCCAGTGTAACCCGCCCCACCAGCATGCCTGCTCCCATCTCGGAAGCATGGCTTTGCCTGGTGGTCCTGAGAGCACCTGGCAGCTTTTGATGAGCTGGGGAGGCGACGATTAGCTGTTGGTCCAGTTCACTTGCTTTCTGCCATGTTGAAATCTTAGAATCCCTGACCCTCAAAGTCCACACAGAACTTCCACAGGTGTCTGGCACAGCACTGGTGATGGTGGTTTCAACCTGGCTGCTTTTCCAAGGCGACCCTGCCCACTGTCTGCATAAATCAGGTCACCATGAATTTTGGCAGGATTTCTTGAGCCTTAGAAGAAAAATGCATATGCTCTTCCAGAATTGAAAGGTTGTAAGAAAAAATATTAACTCTGAGGGACACCTGAGTTGGTTCTTGCATCTTTGTTCACCAGGCAGACCGTCAAAGTGGGGGGACATTTCAGCTGAAGAGCCAGCACGAGCCGAGGCACAGGCCTGAAAGCCTGGCGCATCTGGGGAGTTTTGAGTTCTTTCATATCATCTGGATGAGGCGAGAGACAGGTAGGGATCAAATCGTAGGACTCTGCATGTGTTTGCTAAGTGGGGTGGAAGTTTTCTGTAGACCAGTGATCAGTCCTGGCTTCACAAACTACACAGGAGAATCACATGGAGCACTCTGTATAAATAACAAAGACTCCCCCCGATTACCCTCCCAAACACACACACATGTAAGAGATTTGTCTGTTCCATCTTTTTGGTCCCTTCCTATGACTTGCCAAGAATGAAGAAGGAAGGGACCGAAAAGATGCAACAGACAAAGTATATCTACCTAGCATCTTGCACCCTCAGAAAGACTCCATAGTGACAGGGGGACCAGTTTTCTGAGTGTGTCACTCTTTTGCTTAAAACTAGAAATCACCTGTAAATCACCGCTGGCACTGTAAAAAACAATCAATTCCAAGGCTTCAGTGGCAGGATTAAATCAATCTCTTTCTCTTGCACCTCAGTCCAATGGTACTGTTTCCTATTCCTTCGACATTCTCTTAACTTTTTGGCTTGGCTCATTTTTTTCCTAGTAGAAGACATTTCCTTAATCTCTGTTTACAAAAGTCTCTCCCATGTTTCTTCCAGGGTTGGCTAGCATGACACCTCTTCTGCAAAGCCTCCCTTGATTGTCCAACCTCCTTGTAAATTTCATAGCATCTTTTTAACAAACATTTATAATTTTCTAACATCTTCTCTGTAACCATCATCTAACACCATCTAACATGCTGTCAGATCATATCATCATTGATGCTGTGCTGGTGCATAATTGGCCTTATTGCAAATAAAAATGATGTCATCACTATACTTTACCATACATTCTGCTCTACAAGAACTTGCCCACTCCAGGCATAGACTACAGAAAATAAATGAACAATTTATAGATAATTTATAAATAAATTAATAATTTCCAATAAAATGTGAAATAATGAATTGAGTTTTTATTATCTCTGTGTATGAAGAATTTTGCTTCTTAACTGTTTTAATAATAAAATCAATAATGAATTGGAGAAAATATAAGACTCATCTTAATATTCTCGCACGGCTGTTAGATGGGTAAAGACCACTGATGTTGGCATCAGACAAATATGGAGCTGATACCATTTCATCATTTACTAGTTGTTTGACCTTGAGTAAGTTGCTAGCTCTCTTTGAAAATTGGTCTTTTTCTGTAAAATTAGACTTGGCCTTGGTACAAAGTGATGGATGGTGCGGATGAACTTTGTACCACACATTTACATCGCTCTTAATTTGCAATGGCAAGATGAGGGAGGACGATTGGACACTTGTTGGTTGCCTATGCTTTGTCTTTTTCTCCCTTTCCTCTTTCCCAATAGCTGCTTTTGGGGATTCATGTGATTTTGGAGTAGCTGAGCCCACCATTGCACTGGGATGGAACAATGAGCTAGAGAGGCCAGTTAGCACATTCCATAACTCTGGCTATGGTGGCTGGTTTGCACAGCCGTGTGATCTAATCCAGTCGAGTCAGACAATCTCAGGTCTTCTTCTTGGAACTGTGAGACAAAGGCATGTTACTTTCTTTTAGATGATGTGGGGTATGGCTGTCAGACCACGGACTGCTGCAGCCGTTCTTTTCTACCATGAGGGAAGCCGTCCTGAAGAAAACACCATGAAAGGGGGGAAAAACTAAGCAGAGTTAGAACTCCAGTAATATTATAGACCCAAGGATCAAACTGTGCCTGACCCACATGCAACATCTCAGTTATAAAAGTCAATGAATTCTTTCTTCTTACTTAGGTCAGTTAAGTTTTATGTTACTTGCAAAACAAAGGGTCCTGACACAGAAAAGTACACTGGTGTGTCATCATAAATAATTTTTCTTTTGTCAACTTTTAAAATAAAACCCTGAAAAGAATACATACAATTATAAACCACGTAGGTTCCTAGTATTAATATTTCACAGAAAAAAATAGTGTTTTCATTCTTTCCAAATGATTCTACCCCACTTAAGCAACTCGCTGATGTTGTTTGGAAGAGATTTTTATGGTGCTTACTTGTCTGAATTCAAAAGTCAATAAAATCGTGGCACTCAATTTTCAGTTTTAAGCACCTAAGTCTTAAACTATTTTCAAGAGCACTTAAAAGAGGTAACAGAAAGCCCTTGGGCATAAGTAGATTTTGTTAAAGCAAAAAACTGTCAGGCAGGCTTTCAAAAGTCTCAACTCGTCAAGAGAGATATAAGAGGCATTCTTATCTGGTCTCATCCTGGGTGACGTGTCTGCCTCACAAACTTAAAAGTCGCAAGTGTGTGCGCGTGAAGACAGCATACTAAAACAGCTTTTAAAAGATGAGAATCTAGAAGAAAACAATATGAATCTATTGAAAGCCACTAGCTATAGGCTCCCCTTTTTACAGGAAAACATCTATCATGCCACTCTTTCTCCACACAAATAGTTGTAAATGTTCAATGCTGGAGGACTGGGACGAACATGTACTTACTTGGGTTTTGCTTTTCCGCTTTTTAAAAAAATATGACATTCAGAATCACGGCATCGATATATAAGATGCTTTGTCATAAGCAAGATAAAGCAAATCTAGCTAGTTGAATAAGACAGATTTATCTGGCAAGATATTTGTGTGTGTGCATTAGCAGAGGTGGGGTTTCCCAGAAATGGTGCGAGACTAGGGACTAGCCTTAGAAACAGGTGGAAACCAAGAAAACTACAGAGGGACAAAAATCAGGGAACAGGAACCACAGTTTCCATATTTTAACTTGTCTAGAAGCCCACCACTGGGATTTTAAAATCTATAACTGTTCCCGCCTGATAGGATGGTACATAAGAGCAGAAAGGTCGATTTCCAAAAGAAAATTGAGGCACTATTAAGAAGGGACCACCTCCTGGCTAGCTAAAGCAGCACGCGTTTTCACTACAGTATCTATGGATCCAGGGATGCTGAGGCAAAGTCCTGCCTCTTCAGACAGACACAGAATGCCAAAGGAGCTGACAGCACGGTAACTGCATTGTGCTTTGTGTCAGAAGTCTAAAGCATTGGGTCCAGTAATATATATCTCAAGGGGCTTCCCTGGTGGCGCAGTGGTTGAGAGTCCGCCTGCCGATGCAGGGGACGCGGGTTCGTGCCCCGGTCCGGGAAGATCCCACGTGCCGCGGAGCGGCTGGGCCCGTGAGCCGTGGCCGCTGGGCCTGCGCGTCCGGAGCCTGTGCTCCGCAACGGGAGAGGCCACAACAGCGAGAGGCCCGCGCACCGCAAAAAAAAAAAGAACGAAGGAGGGATCAACTACATGAAAAGTTGTTAAGAGATCAAGGAAAATGAGAGCAGATCATTGATTATCGCCCTCTCCTCCCACAAAGCAGGCTGTGCTGACCTTGACAAGAGCAGTTTCAGAGAGAGGGACATAGAAGGTTTGATTTGAGAGGGTTCAGGAGAGAATGGAATGTAAAGAAGTTATCATGGTGACTGTAAACACTCATTCTTTAAATAAAGAGTGAAGAAATGGGCTCTAGATGGACCCCAAACGGGAAGGGATAGGGAAGATGTTTTTGTTAAAAAATGGG
Source organism: Lipotes vexillifer (assembly GCF_000442215.2). Classification (NCBI taxonomy): domain Eukaryota; kingdom Metazoa; phylum Chordata; class Mammalia; order Artiodactyla; family Lipotidae; genus Lipotes; species Lipotes vexillifer. The sequence continues at coordinate 2,343,957 of NW_006799066.1, read as the reverse complement.
ACCTATTACAGCCTTTTTTGGCAGGCTAATCAAAATGGTCTAGGAGAGAGGAAAAGTTGAGGCATCTGAAGTGAGAAGTGACAATCTTAGGAGTAAATGCTTCTCCTAGGATAGAGGGGATAGGACAGATAGGCTGGGACAGAGGGGATAGGATAGATAGGCTGGGACAGAGGGGATAGGATAGATAGGCTGGGATAGAGGGGATAGGATAGATAGGCTGGGACAGAGGGGATAGGATAGATAGGCTGGGACAGGTGGGATAGGATAGATAGGCTAGGATAGGTGGGATAGGATAGATAGGCTAGGACAGGTGGGATAGGATAGATAGGCTAGGATAGAGGGGATAGGACAGATAGGATGGGATAGAGGGGATAGAGGATGGAGGAGTTGGCGTTTCAGAGAGCGTGGAACATGCAGCAGTAGAGGAGGCCGAATATACGGGCTCAGGTGTAGGGCCCAGATGTATGGAACGAAATAGTGAAAATACCAGCAGAGGACAGATATCCTCACAAAAACCTCATTTTCCCACCCTCTGCAATAGTCTTTAAGGCCATGTATGCAGCTCCATACTTTCAATTCATTCATTTAGCAAACACTCAAGGAGGACTGGCCATTGGGGTGTCCAACCCAGTTGTTTTACCTGGTTGACTGGGTTTGTCCACAGAGCCTTCCCCCCCGCCTTTTCTATTAATGTTCAACTGCGTTCACTGAGGCTGTTTTGCAAGTTTATTGGAAAAGCACAGGCAGATAATATCATGTAGAAAAGCACTGGTTAAGGTTAAGATGTGGGAGCCCGAGTTTTGGGATTGTTGCTCTGGGGGAACATCCCCCCTTTCCTTTACGGGGGGTAGTCTTAGAATCGTCAGGGGTATGTGACATAATAAAGTGCGGTATTTGGAGGTAGTCGTATGTCGCATAATGTCCCGCTGCCCCAGCACCATCTACCTCCCAGCCGCTCTGGTTAGGAAACTCTTGGATGCCCTTGACCCTTGCTTCGGCTGTTTACTAACACATTCCATCCCTACAGTTGGCTGAACCTTTACCAAAGTCTCTTGTGTCTGATCCGCATTTCCACTTCTAAACCTACCTCAGCCCCTCAGAATTTACTGCCCAAATTTCTGCGACAGCCAAGGAGCCTCTCTGTGGCTTCAAACTACTCCTTACTCTTTTTTCCAAAATCACGGGCCAGACCTGCCACTCTCCTTGCACCCCCAAAAACTGCCATTTAAAGAAAGCCTGAACTCCATGTGACATTCGGAGCCTGCAAATCTGACAGTTTCCACTTCCTCTCTTTTCCCATCCATCAAATCACCCTCTGCTTGAACCACACGGAATTACCTGCCATGCATATGCTCTTTCTTATACCCTCTCGTGCACTTTTATGCCTTCACTTCTCCTATTCTATTTTTCAAGTCTGAAATATAACACACTCATATCTTGGCCTTGCAAGTTATTTCAAGGATTCATCAAAAATTCTATATTCTTGGCAAAGCTTTTCTGGATTATTTCAAGTCGTAATGAATTGCTCTCTCACCTACTTTCCCATAGAAGTTATCTTGTACGGCCATCCCAGTACTTGCTTACGTCTTGTGGTAGATACATGCTTGTCTATGTTTATTTCCCATACTTGTTTATCAATCCTTGCAGAGAATGACAGTATTTATTCATCACTGAACCTGCTGAGCACATTCATACGATGTCTCCCAAAGTGTTTTGCCTGTAGTAGGCGTTCAAAGAATTTTGCATGAATGCACCAACCAATCTATTAAATATTTCAGAAAAAGTGAAATAAAAACAACTTTGGGCCGTTCACCAGATTGTAAATGTTACAAGGGCAGAACTTTTTATTAACTTTTTTATTCCCAGCCCAAAGGACAAAGCGTAACTCCATGAAAATTTGTTGTATGAATGATTCAAGAGTCTAAGGATCAATGTATATCAGGTCCATCTGATGGTTAAAGGGAAAGGATGACTCCTGTGAGAAAAGCAATAAAACAAAAATACCTTCCAAACAAAAGGGGAAAAAAGACACAGTAGAATTGTGGAGTCAGTTGCAGCCGGATTGGCAATGATTGGGATGCCCAAGAGAAGCACACGTTCGAAAGAAACTGAGGAAGAGGCTGTACATCATCTCAGGCTGGGAGGGGGTTACAGGCAAGATGAGATTGTTGACAGGAAATCGGAATTGAGATACTTTTGTCCGCCCCTGTTTTGGATTGTCTGGAAAGACCGAGGAGCAAAGGCTGCAGTTTGTAGAAACCACAGCAGGTAAATGTGGCAGCTCAGAGCATGCGGGCAGGGAGGGGGCTGGATTAATGCCCCTCGGCCAGCCTGGGCTCCTGTGTAGCACAGAAGGCACCAGAAAGTACAGTTTCCTGTGGGGTGAGGGGCAGCTGGAGAGCTGGGAGCCTCAGATGGGCTCATTCTGGCACCAGCTAAGCGACCCTGGATCCAAGGGCTGATGGATGGGCCCCTCAGGATTCACACAAATGACCTTGGCAGGTGAATTGTACTAGTCAGAGCTGGAGAAGGGCCTGCTCAGCAGTGGCGACGCTGGGCTCCCCAGGAGCGGGGCCTGGATGACTGAACACACAGGGAGTTACAGCAGCCGGGCCTGAGCAGAAACACAGGCGGGACTCCACGGTTAAGACGGACGCACCAGTCTCAGCAGAGACCAGCCAGAGGACAGCCAGGACCAAGGGGCCGGTGCAGGGGACCAGCCAGCACCTCGCACCAGGCCAGCCTCCCTTCCCCAAACCGCCATCCGGACATCAAGAGGACGAGGGGCTTCCCCTTCAGTCAGCAACCACCTGGGGGAGGAACAGGCCTCCTAAGGGTGAAGCTGCATCAGCGGACATTTACCCAAGAGCGCTGATCTTGACTGAAATAAACCGAGGGGCTGCTAGGTTTGCACCTGCCCCACCTCCGCGGCCCCGCCCAGGGAGGTGGAGGCTGGTGAGGAGACCACAAGAGAAAATCAAAGGCACCGATTTATTCGTTCTTATGAACCCAGTGTGTTAACACTGCGAACTGTCAACTTGGAGGCCCAGGGGCCATGAGAAGAGCAGCTTCAGACGGAAACCAAATGGTGGCCTGCGGCTCAGACAGTCCTTGACGGTCATAAGGGCTCAGGATTGCCGAGCCTGACTGGGCAAGGGTGGAGGACAGGAAACTGTGGAAGGTCCAGATCACAGCACAAGCCTGCTGACCCAGGGAGGAAAGCTAACCGACCTGGAGGAAGGGGGCCCGTGCTTCCAGTCTGCTGTCAACTAACTGAATAATGAAAGTGTGTTTCTGCTACGATCCTAAACTTCAGAGCTCTAATTTTCCTATGTTGCCTCTGCTGAGTATCTGGAGATGTACTAGAAGGCGGTACAAGTACTTTGTGCACGTCGGCCAGGCTGTTCCGAAGTGTTCAGCGAGGGTGTTCCTTTGGCAGAGCCAGGTGGGAAGAGGGAAGTCCCCAGCTGCCCAGAGGAGCCCCGTGCACAGCCCGACCCGGGCCAGCTGACCCGGCAGCGCCCTGTCTCCCGGTCTCCCCTCTTCTACCTTTGGCTGCGGGATGTGGACACAGAGGGCGTGGAGAAAGCCCTCGATGGACGGGTCTCCAGGGCAGCTGAGTGACTATTTACTACGCATGCTCACATCCAGAACTGGGTTGACTCTGAACTTTTCATCTCTAACCACCTTTGATAGATTCCTTTCTTTTGTGAATAAAGTATAGTTGATCATTTTGCCTCTAGTCCTGGACTATGTGATGCCTTTAATCATTTCACTAGCAGTTTTGATGTCACATTCGCCGGATACATTAAAGCTTCCATAATGCCTTCCAATAAAGTTTTCCAGGTCATCATCTCTACTAATGTAAGGCCAAGCATAATTAGGTTCTTTACTTTTCTAAGAAAGGAAAGAAACAAGGTTTAGTTTTTAAATGCATAATGTACAATTTGCATGTGGACACCTCACTATCCATATACTTAATTATAGATTATAAAATTAATGGTGTGTTCTGTGGTGTTTCCTTCTGAATCTGCTTCAGATAGCCTATGTGAATCTTCACTACATCTTTGTGAGGTGTGGCCATAAGATCAATTATTTTGTTTCAATAGAAAGAAGAGAAGGAAAGTGGTTTGTCCAAGGTCAGTTACCAAATTAGCACTGGGACCCTGCATAAAGCTCAGGTCTCATGATTCCTGCTTCTGTGCTCAATCAGGAAAACTTCTTGCCCCCAAACCATGGAGTGGCTCCGGTTCAACTAAGAAGGTGGACCCCCCCCCTGAGGTGCTCGGCCAGCCAGAGAGCATGCAGCCCACTGCAGGGCCGAATCTATCCTCACCCTTAGGCCAGAAAGCAGCACCACTAAATAGGTTACAGGAGCACAAAGAAGCAGCACCCCATCTCCATCCAGCACAGCAGAGCGCGCTGGAAAACCTCAGTCTCAGAAACGCTTTGTCATCATGACGATAGCAAAAGCAGAGGTGCGATGCACCCATGGGTCACATTAACCCATTAAAAATGGAGAGTTTTACGTGCAAGGCCCTCGGGTATTTCCCACGTAACATCCAGATTCATCCTGACGAAACATCGCGAGGTACACACAACCAGCCTAACACACAGCTGGTAGGTGCCAGAGGCAGGACCTGAGCTCAGATCTAACTTCATCTCCACTGGTACAGCAGGAAGCACGTGAAGGTGAGCCCTTCAGAGCAGGTCACTGACACTCATGGGGAAAGGAGAGACAAACGCGAGGAAGTCATCTCAGAAGCAGGCTCAGCACGGACCAGGAGATGGAGTGGAGTGTGTGCCCCTGTGTTACGTCTTGGCTATGGTACTAATTTAATGTCATGACCTTGACATAGTCAAGCCCAGTGTCAAAGTGATTCCATGGACATATGAATGGTTTCTGACTGAATGGACACTTAGAGGGTGAAAAAGGATGAATTCCGTGTCGGGGAGGGGTTTCAGGAACATTCCTCTCAGGTGGGCTCAGGTCCTCTCAGGTCCTCTCACTTGTTATCATTCCTTCCTCCCCATCACTGCTCCATTTTAAGAGTCTTGAATAACCCCTGCATTCCAGATACACACTCTAGTGTAAACATGCAGAACATCCTGGCACTTAAAAACATATCCACCGCAAAGTAGGACAGGTTAGAGTTACAGTGTAGCCTGGAGGCACCAGGGAGAGAAATGAGTAGGTAATATTTCACTTCCTGAAGTTCCAAGGAATAGTTTACCAGCCAATTGCTGTAGAGGGAGGAGAAAATTACTAACCAAATCAACAAACGCACAGGCTAGAAAACAAATGATTTCAACACTACCTCAAAAACCCATGTTTCATCAATGAAAAACCACTGAATGGAAGGGAAGCTATGAATACTGTACTTATTTTAAAGACTTAATATATGACTCGATATCTTCATGGGATGATATATCCATTTATTCACAAGTGAACCATCAAATTATCTGAATGGATAAGCCTCATTTACATACAGTACGCCAAGCAGTGACAAATTAGAACTCTGAGCATCTACTGCCTCAGTTCTCCAGTGATACACTCAATTAATTTCTTTCCAGATAAAGCAAACAAATAAACTAAACGACTGTTTCCAAAGTTTACTGAAGAATCTTTCACTACATCCTCAAGACCAAATTAAGTTTTTGCCAGAGGATGGTATGTCTTGTGTATGATTCTCGTCTCACGACTGTCCCTGGTCTGGGCATCTAATAAGAATCCTTTAATGCAGGGGAAGATTGAGAGGCTGTCACAAATGTACCCCCAAGCCAGCTCCAGAGAACTGGATCTTTGCAGTTATATCACACTTCTGTGAGAATATACTCTCGGAATGCTACACAGAGCACATTCAAATTTAATTCCAAAGCCAAACACAAGTGCTTGGGATTATTCATGCCTGGGCTGCCCTTCATTAATGCAAATAATTAAAAGCTGACGATAAACAGAAAGGCACATGGACGGCTGAGATAAACCAAGAGATCTGCATTGTCTTCTGTCATTCTGTTTTCTTTTGTCTGTTTGGTTATTTGAAAGTTTACAGAGTTTTCTCCATTTGTTCCACTTAATGACTGCTGAGGCAAGGGGTCAATAGTTTTATCCCAGTTCCTCAAATGAGGAACCTCAAATTCTGAGACACAGACTTGGCCAAGGTCAGGCCAGAAGGGGTGGAAGATAGAATAGATGGCAGCACTTGTGTGTCCTCCTGCAGGGCTGTTTCTACTGTACCATCTCCATGGTATATTTCACTGAAGGCACCAACAGTGGGTACCATTTATTCATTCAACAAGTATTTACTGAGAACTCATTACATGCAGGAAACTATTTTACATTTTCGGTACTGTGGACAGAATGATGAGCTGCATAAAGATCCCGCCTCCATGATACGAACGGGTTGATAATGCAACATGTAAACCATGAAGGTTTCTTCTTTTACTTCTTTCAGCTTTCTACCCATAGGAGAAATGAACAATTAGGGGATCGGCTTTGAATGTAATAGAGGATAAAAGGAGGATTACTTGCTTATTTGTGGGAGTCCCAGTTTCCTGTTACTGAGAATTAACTGTGGGCACACAACATGTGCTTTGCTTCTTTTATAATGCATACGTAAAATGGATCCAAATGAATATAATTAAATGTAGAGTATTGACCAACCAGTCTATTAAAGTGAATATTATTGAATACACGCTATACTACATTATTTCAGTTTCTAAAATGGATTCTGACATCTTAAGAGGTTTCATTGTACACCTTTGAAATATTTACAAAACTGTTCTGAGCCGTTGATAAATAATAGCAAATTTCAGACATGCTTAGATAGCTATTTTGAAAGATAGAATTCCGTATGTAGTCAGACCTTTAAATCAGTGTGAGAGTTGAAATATTTTAGGTACTGTTTCTAGCCTGAACAAAATAGCTGAAATATGAAAGTTATAAACACAGTAAACTACAATATAGCTTCATATACTGGAAACGGACCTTTCTAATGCTTGAGTTTAGAAAACACAAAGTATACCCCCCCTTTTTCTTTTTTAAAAAAGGATTCATTTACACAAACAGATTTTTAATAAAATTGTCAATTATTTGGTAATATGTTCATTTACTAGCAGCTTCCATTGTCTTTCCTTACTTGTAAGTTTCTTTATCTGCCCTGAACAGTCCTAGCCGGAGGCAACCTCAGAAATACAGAACTCTGTTTCAAGCTTCTCTGTAAAATAAGAAAAAACTGAGGAGGGCTATGTTTAAAAAAGAGCTGGTAGGAAGAATGAGAACTATATTTAATTTGGGGAGTGGTTGGGCTAGACATTTTAGAGTAACCTGAAAAACACTCTTATGCCAATTCACAAATTCATAGCCTGAAATAACATTCTTTGGGGAAGGATAATATTTAAATATATCATTTACAAAGTGAGGTTCTACTTTATGAGGCTGGTTGCCCTGAGTCACAGAAGAACCTCAAACATAGGACTTTATAATTCTATGACCCTCACTTTGTGTCTTCAGGAGGCTAAATGTTTCTTGATATACGAAAGAAGAGCTGCTGAAATTCTGCAAGCCATAAAAGTATTCTCAGGCTCACAAATCTATGTCCTGATTTTCAAGGCTGAGATCAGAACAAGTTGCTGAATCAGATTTTCAAATTGGAAAACAGGGAGTGTAACGGAGAATCAGTTGTAGCCATGGTTCAAAACCAGCTCTGGATGGGTCCTGCTGCTTTGCACGGCGGCAAGGCCACTGCTCATAGGAAGCAGCCTCTGTCAGGTCGGCTCTCAGCTGCCAGCTGCTCCCTGAGACCCTCTGCCTGGAGCCATCCCTCTGGTCCCTTGGGCAGACAGAACCATGGGGCTTGGCCAGAGAAGGTGACTTTTGTTTCATTTTACTTGCAGATTCAAAGGAAAGGTGGCTTATTTTATTTCCAACACAATCTTTCCAAGATAGCAATTGTTTCAGTGTTCCTAACTTCCCATACCCAGTATTTGGAATGAAAATATATGGAAAAGAAATTTTATCGACTCTTACTGGGTTCTTTTTTTTTTTTTTCTTTCTTACTGGGTTCTTTATTTCTGCTATGTTTTTGATTTCCAAGAACTCAGCTTTGTTTTCTGCATTTTTTAAGCACCTTGTTCTTGTTCTGGTGTTGCAAAATCTTTTCTTATTTCATTTAGAATATTAAGATAGTGTTTTTTCTCCACTGTGTTTAACTTTTTGGTTTTTTTTGCACAGTTTATGCTTCTAGAAGTTTATTTTATTTCTGCTTTGTTTTCGTCACTATCCTTCACTTTAAAGGCTTTCTTTAGGTATCTGTCATCCTTAGGCTGTCTGTTCATGATTAAGAGTGAGGGATTAAAACAATGATTAGAACCACTGAATCCATAGGAAGGGCTTGTCAATTTTGAGCTTCTCTGTGGTGATTCGGTCTGTATATGTCCCCAACTAATAACATAATAATGTTCTTTTCTTGTAAAAGAATACTGAACTAAGTGTATGTCTTGATCATACAAACAACAAATCAAATTCCATCCTACCCCAATGGAACAGCAGGGCTGGTGGAGCCCCGTGTGCTACCGGCCAACCACTTAACACTTCCAGATTCAGTGCCAAGTCTCCTCCTCTGTAAAACCTGTTCTAATTTCATCCTGCCCCACAGACCCAGACAAAATTAATTGCATCTTCCTTGGTGCTTTCAGGACACCTTGTATAGTTCTTTATTTTGGGACCTGTAATTTTTGTAATAACTTCCTTATGTATCCCCTTAAAATTTTATTTCCTTGAAGTGAAATCTAGGTCTTTTCAACTTTTAAACCCCAAATACCTGGATCAGTACCTGCTATGGACTGAATTGTGTCCCATCCTAAAATTCATACATTAATGGCCTAAACCTTCCTGTGATAGTATTTGGAGATGGGGCCTTTGGGAAATAATTAGGTTTAAATGAGGTCATGGGATGGGGCCCTCATGATGGAATTAGTGCCCTTATAAGAATAGATGCCAGAGATCTTGCACTCTCTCTCTCTCTCCCTCGCTCTCCCTCTCTCTCTCTCTCTCTCTCTCTGTTATCTGTCACAGATAACACACCATGAAGGTGACTGTCTAAAAGCCAGGAAGAGGAACTCATCAGAACCTGACCATGCTGACACCCTGACTGTGGACATTTTAGCCTCCAGAGCTGTGAGGAAACAAATTTCTGTTGTTTAAGCCACCCAGTCTATGGTATCTTGTTAAGGCAGTCTAAGCTGACTAATACAGTATCTAACCCAGAAAAAAATTCATAACAATCCTGGATAAACCAAGGTGGGACTATTGCTCTGGACACAAATTCATAATGACAATAGGGAATTTGGTTCAGTGTGCCAAAATGAAGAATATCACATTCCTG
>NW_006799066.1:2324267-2334537 GCF_000442215.2 Lipotes vexillifer | reverse complement strand
TTCCTGCTTTCCTGAGCTCTGTTCTTTCAGTCTCTTTTTATAAATGGGTCGTAGTTCAGAGCATGGTTTGCGTATCAGACCCAAGTTTTGGCCTGGCTCTGACACTTACTAGTGGCAGACAATGAGCAGTTTATCTGTGGTTGTTTCCTTCCCTGTAATAAAAGAGGAGCAATGAGTGTATCTACCTCAGAGGGTTGTTTGGCGAATGGAAGGTAGAGTGCTTAGAAAAGCTCTGGCAGAAATTATTGTCTCAAAAATGGTAGTTGTGGCTCCCACCTACCCATACCATTACACCAGGGGCATTCTAACCAACAACCAGAGAATCAGCATATAGTAGACTATTTAAACCTGGTTTATCCCAAATAGTCTGCCTTCTTAAAAATCTCCTCAGAAACATTTTTGTTAATTATTCTGACTGAAAAGTAGACTAAGTATTTTTCATGCTTTCTTTTTAATCCTAATATTCTGCGAATGAGAAGTTTTTCTTATTCTTCTGAAAAAGGTTATATATTTCTTCTGAGAACAAATGGTTCAGTCCATCTGTCTGGCAGTGCTTCAGCGAAGCTGCAGGAGAGCTAGTAGGAGGAGAGCCTTTAGGTGGTGTTAACCGATCAGTCTAAACACTTTTTTCTTTAAATTGAAGTATAGTTGATTTACAATGTTGTGTTAATTACTGCTGTACAGCAAAGTGACTCGGTTATATATACATCTATATGTATGTATACACATTCTTTTTTCTATTCTTTTCCACTATGGTTTATCACCAGATATTGAATATAGTTCCCTGTGCTATACAGTAGGACCTTGTTGTCCATCCGTTCTATATATAATAGTTTGCATCTGCTAAACCCTAACTCCTGCTCCATCCCTCCCCCACCCCCCTTCCCCTTTGGCAACCACCAGTCTGTTCTCTATGTCTGTGAATCTGTTTCTGTTTCATAGATAGGTTCCTTTGTGTCCTAATTTAGATTTCACATGTAAGTGATATCATATGGTACCGGTCTAAATTCCAACTTATCTTAAGAGACAGTTTAGACTGTTAGTTCAACATCGAAGGCCAAAAGTTCTAGATGGAGATAATTCCATATAAAGTACTGAATGACATTACTGAGCTGCCATGAAATTTGCCAAGTAATATTCCTCCCAAACCTTCCACAAGGGCAACAATCCTCTGCCAATGACACTTAATGAGGTGAATACTAGACAGTTATGCAAATTGTTCCAATACGAGATTTGAAAATTGTTATTCCTCTTTAATTCCTTGGGTGTCTCTCTTTAGCAATTCAAACCATAAAAAGGCATTTTAAAGAAGATGTGGCACCTTTTTTATCATGCAAATATGAATATAAAATGTGAATAAAAATTAAATTATAAATTATAAGTTGAAGAAAAAGAACACGTATCAGCGTTATTCTGAAAAAAAAATCCACTTTTCCCAAGGGGGAATAATCTTGCAAATGTATTCTCTTTTCCTTTCAAAAAAGATGTTTTCCTTTTTGCAGGTACTGGTGGGAAATCAGAATTAATTCAAATGAAGGTTTATTAGAAAATACACATCTTTTGGCATTCTCTGAATTTTTTTTTTTTTTTTTTTTTTGGCGGTACGTGGACCTCTCACTGTTGTGGCCTCTCCTGTTGCGGGGCACAGGCTCCGGACGCGCAGGCTCAGCGGCCATGGCTCACGGGCGCAGCCGCTCCGCGGCATGTGGGATCTTCCCGGACCGGGGCACGAACCCGTGTTCCCTGCATCGGCAGGCGTACTCTCAACCACTGCGCCACCAGGGAAGCCCTCTCTGGATATTTTAAACAATTTGAAAGGTTTAATTAAGATCCTACAAAAGATACAAGAGGCAGCACACCTGCTCCCTCCAGGAGGTCCAGAGCAGCATCGCTCTAAACCCCAAGATTTTTTGTGGTGTCATTTCTGCTTTCTGCCACGGGTTCTCTAAACATTTAGCTTGACTTTCTCCATCCTTTCTCGAGTAGATGAAACTGTGTTTCAATGGTTGAGGAAAGAGGATGAAGAGGCAGTAAGAAGGTCCCGACTTCTGCCAGTGCCGCTCCACTGAAACCATCCTCACTGAAGTTACCAATAATCTTTGTCATCAAATCCATTAAATCTAATGGATCCTCTTCTGCTTCTGTAGTAATCAGGTGTCTTTTGGTTACCAAAACAATTGACAGAAAACAATTCAAACTGACTTCAGAAAAATAAAAGGGCATTTATTGCTCACAAACTGTAAAAATCCCAGGCTTCTGGCTCTTTACTGGTTGTGCCAGTGAAATTCCTGGCATGGAGTCCCATTGGCCTGGTTGGCTCACAGCCCATCCCTGCGCTCAGGGAGATCACATGCTGATTGTTTGCACCTGGGCCACATACTAACCCTGGAAACCAGACGGTGGGGTTCACTCAACCCAAACCAAGTGAGCCAAGAGTAAGGGAGGCATGGTTCCCATAGGAAAACCAAAGTACACAACCGGAAGCACAGGGAATCCGCACATCCCCACTTCAGTGTTCACTGTATTTGAGTGGACAGAATATCTGACACTGATGACCCCTCCGGTAATATGGCCTTTCTTGCTGGCTTTGACATTCCTTGCTTTACCCACTTCTCCTGCTACACCTTCTCTGGCTCTTCCACAGAACATGCCTGGCCCAGTCCCATCCCAAACTGTCTAGGACATCAGTTACTTGCTCTGATTCCTCCCTGAAGGAAATCCATTTAGACTCACCCTGTTCTATCATTTACAAAATTTCATCTGCTAATGCCATTGCTTCATGTCCTAATACCATCCTCTGTCCAGCCTCTCCCAGGGGTACTGACCGAGGTGCGGAAAAGCCTCCATCACGTCCATTACTACGGGGACTGTCAGCTCCAGCACTGAGGCTTGACTGGACTAACCCCATGGACGCTCTGGCTTCCCCAGGAAGTCCCCAGAAGGACTGAGGGACTCTTTTGCAGCCTTACAGACTGACAGCCAGGGGAGTAGGTCCACAGGATCTCTCAGGAGATGTGTCCCATGACAAAGCCCCCGGCTGTGTCTCCTATGAAGCTAACGACGTAATGCATCGCTGTGTGTTTGCTTTCCTGATTTTCCTACTTCACTCCTATTTTCTCTTATTCTTACCATCCCGCTATGGCATCCTCTCCCCCCCAGTAAAAGGTTAGCATGTAGCTTTACTTTGGGCTTTGCTTCTTTGGACGCCTGGGTTAGGACACAAGACCGTCTTTCTCTGAGCAAGGCACATTTATGGAATAGGGTATCTCCCAGGCCACTTCATGTCTCACAACACACATGCTTCTGGGGAGACATCACCCACTCCCGTGATTTCAATCACCAACTATAGTCTGATGACTCTCAGGTCTCCATCTCCATCCTGAGCTCCAGCTCCATGGAGCCAGCTCTTACTCGACACTTCTCCTTGGAAGGTTTACAGGTATTTCCAACTCAACACACCCCAAACTTATCCCCGTGCCAAACCTAAACTGCTCTTCCCTTGACATTTCCTTTCCTAGTGAATGAGACCACCATGCGCCTAAATCAGAAATCTTTAGTCACCGTGATACCGCACTCCCTCTTACCCCTCACTACTCACATCCGCTCTCCCACCAGGCCCTGACAATTCTATCTTTTAAATACACTTCAGCCGCAACGACTTCATTCCATCTCTACTCCATAACCTCTCCCAGCCACCCTCCTACCTTGCCTGCATTCCTCCAGTTCATTATCTACAGAGCTGTCCCTTTGTTTATTTTAATTTTTTCCAAACTGTATTGACACACAGTTGACCTATAACATTGTGTAAGTTTACTGTGTACAATGTGTTGATTTGACACACTTATATACTGCAAAATGATTACCAGGTGGGTGCTGTGAGATGGGGGAAATGGGGAGATACAGGTCAAAGAGCACAAACTTCCAGTTAGAGCAAGAATAAGAGAGATTTTGAGATCCTTTAAGACACTGACCTCGAAGGCTTTCTCATACCCAGACTCCTGATCAATGGAAGCTGTGCAATAATAAATTTCTGTTGTTTTAAGCTGCTAAGTTTGCGGTAATTTGTTACAGTAGCAATATAAAACTAATATGTAGTTCAATTAAAAAAAAGGCTTTCTGTTATTTCAGGTAAAAAGTCCTTAATGAGGCTTCCTCTGACTTTGATGCCTTATGCCCTACTATTATCTTCAGGTTCACTTCTTGCCTCTCAGCAATCTAGGAGCTTAAGGCTTCAGCCCCTTTGAATTTTTATTTTCTCATGGCTCCACACCCTCTCTGACCTCTAAGTCTGCACATAAACTGTTTTCACTGCTTCTTCATCTAGCCAACTTCTACTCATCCTTCAGATCTCAGCCTAAGCGTCACTTCCTCCTGGAAGCCCTCCTTTCTTTCTACCCATTCCCCAGTCCAGGTCAGCGCCTACCACACCTACACATTTGCTCTCCCAAGCACTTATGGTGCTGAATCAGACATACCCTTTAATTCTTTTCTCTCTAAAAAGAGGCAGGCCCTCTATTTACTTTGCTGATAATTGCTTTCCTCAGAACCTGGCCCAGTGGCTGGTTCAAAAATACTCCTCATGTATAAGCACCTTTATAAGTAGTTTTGCTACCTTGCATTTTGTGTCAAGTCCCAGAACAGCCAGTGTTTTCTCCTCAGAATTACAGACAACTGTTGAGTGCAGTCTTGCCTATGTAAACTTTTTCAACAGCTTTCCTTACAGATCATAATTGATGGTCTTAACATGATTTTAAATACATATGTTCCAAGGTAGAATATATTATTGACTAGTTCTGAGAAATAACACCATATAGACATGAATGAGTCTGTTATTATATATTGAAAAGTTTGTCTCCTTTCTGTCTTACAGATTAAAAAGCCCAGTCTTGATTAGCAGATGCAAACTTTTATATATAGGATGGCTAAACAACAAGGTCCTACTGTATAGCACAGAGAACTATATTCAATATCCTGTGATAAACCAAAATGGAAAAGAATATAAAAAAGAACGTATATACATGTATAGCTGAGTCACTTTGCTGTACAGCAGAGATTAACACAACATTGTAAATCAGCTATACTTCAATAAAATAAAAAAAAAAAGTCTTAAAGAATTGATTTCACAGCAAATGAGTAAATTAAGCACTCACCAGCATTGCTTGCCAGCGATTACATACAGGGAACTAGGGCTACAAGACACCTTTTTATTCATTTATGCCTCTTTGAGCTGACATTCATGGCTATTTTCCCCCCGTGGCTCGCAATCTTGGAGTTTTTACTTTGTGACTGACCTAACCTATTGTACCTTTAGTAACATTTTTTTCATTATTATAATTTTTGCTTGTGTGTGTTTTTATTTTATTCCCCACTACTTTATGTGATCACATGCATTATATTTTTGCTCTGTTTCCAGTTTATTAACTGTTGAATAGAAGTTGCTGATGGCAATTTTTAGGGCTATAAAATGTAATATGGGCTCATATCATAAATGGGAATTTTAAAATGGGATAGACTTCCAAAGAAATCAACTTTATGTAAAAGCTAAGCCTGTTCAAAATGGATACATACAATGGCTTATTATACACATTAGGAACATAGAAATTAACCTCCACATTTTATGGTCAGAACAAGCTATTATAGGATCAGTCAGAGCATTTTTATGTCTAAGCATATTATCTTCTACATTAGTTTTCTTTAGTATCTTAAGTGACTTTTTTGGAGCTGGGTGAATGAATGAAAAGGCTTCATAAGCACAGATTCAAAACCTAACACAGTGCACTATTTTTCAGTTTCATATAGAAGTATAAAAATACACGATTAGTAGGAGTGAATTAGGTCTCTAAAAAAATCACCTGCTAAGCCTTACTTGATTAAACCTTTGAACTGAGTTGAGCATGGGGGTTGGGAGGTTAAAGCTGTGGAAGAGGCTGGGAAGAGCTGCAGTGCTGGCTCCATGGTGCAGAGACTCCCGAGGAGCCCCGGCCAGACCAGGTCTTCTGGATGTTTCCAGATATGAGTGCCTCATACCAGAGACCTTTTTGCAGAGAAAAGCAGCAGATGGCAGTTTGTCTCCCTCTTAGGCACCCCACCCCACCCACATCTAGAAGCTTATTATTTAAGGATGTGGGTCCCTCTGACCTGGGGTGGAAGGCTTCACCCTACTCTTCAGTTAGTATGGGCTTCCTCTTAGGACTTGACAGGGAAACAGAGCTGTGCCCCATTTCTACCGTTCAGATATAAGTATCGAAACTCACACCAGATGCTCTGGAGGCTGTAACTATAACCTGTGATTAAAACCTTTATTTCTTGCATTTTTCCCTAAAAAAAAAGAGAAAGACCAACAATCCCCAGTTAGTCAACATACCTGCATCTAATTTCCTAACAGAATGAGAATAAAGCCCTTTGATTTTTAAGCCACTGCAACTGACATATGTGAGAGTGTCTGTGTGTATTCTATATATATAATATGCTTCATCCCCAGAGTTTTTGGTATGTATTTCAAAGTAATGTTTCAAGATTTAATTATAAAGCAGAAAACCACTTTTGAGAACAGTAATACTTCTGGAAAGTAGAATATTAATTTCATGTAAATGGGTCCTCAGATTAACTAGGAAATACTTCCAAAAATTGTTTTAGGGGCTAAACAGTTGAGATAACTTGAGCCTCAGATGATTTGCATCACAAAGTTGCACTCCTGGCAAAAGCAGTAGTTGAGAATAGAAACCCCAGAATATCTTTAATGGTCTAAAGCAGAGCTGGCACTCAGCAGTAATGATGCCCTTTACTTAACCCCAAAAAATGCTATTTAAGAAATGCGGGTCTTTGAACTTTCAGAGAACCCATCACTTCGTATAAATTTGGTTAATTCTTTTATCTTCAATCCAGTGTGATTAAAAAAAAAAAATTATTTATTTATTTTTGGCTGCGTTGGGTCTTGGTTGCTGTGTGTGGGCGTTCTCTAGTTGCGGCGAGCGGGGTCTACTCTTCGTTGCGGTGCGCGGGTTCTCATCGCGGTGGCTTCTCTTGTTGCGGAGCACGGGTTCTAGGCGTGCGGGCTTCCGTAGTTGTGGCACACAGGCTCAGTAGTTGCGGCGCGCGGGCTTAGTCGCTCCACGGCATGTGGGATCTTCCCGGACGAGGGCTTGAACCCGTGTTCCCTGCATTGGCAGGCGGATTCTTAACCACTGCGCCACCAGGGAAGTCCCCAGTGTGATTTTTGATTTAAAAAAGGGCGAGGGGAGGATTTAAAATATTGGGTGCGTTTGTGGTTGTGTAGACAATCTCTTTATATCCTGGTTATTTTTAAGATATTTATCCTCATTCATCTTAAATAAAACCTCAGAAAAACCAAATGTGTCCCTGCTGTTACCCTTTTCCAAAAACAGCATGTCTTCATTACATTTAAGAGGATAAATAAAGTGTCATTTATATTTATATTACCTGGTAAGATTTTTTACTCCTTAAAAACCAAAAAAATTAGAGTAAAAATTTCAGGTAAATGGAAGGTTTTGGGTTAAATTTGTCCAGAGTATGAACATGAAATTATCAAAGAATTGCAGTTCAGCTTCACCCTCCTTATTTTTGCGCTATCCAGCTCTGTGACCTGAAACCACTGAGGAGTGGCTCACTATTAAGAAGTCACCCAAGCTCTATTATACCCCTTGGCTTCTCCTGCTCTGTGGTTCTTAATTGGTATTGGAATCAGACCATCCTGAGACTATGATTTGCCTTAGGTGAATGATAAGCTAATGAAGCAAAGTTAGAGACATTTCCCACAAGTAATGTTTGCTATATAATCCCCTCTGCGTGTTCCTTTAACCTACCTAATGAGAAAAATGCAACAAAATTCACATGTGCCAGACATAATACAGCTATGGATGGTGTGCCTGTGTACAAAACTACAGATTTGAAGGCAGATAACTGCATAAACAATTAATTATGCAAACAAATTAATCAGTAACCAGTTATGACTCATCTGTTTTGTGCTTGACACTCTGCTATGTGCTTCAGGCGATAAAGAATAAAGAACTTCCAAACGCATATGAATTTCTGAAGAACCATTTAGAAAACCAAAGATCTTCAGAAAGAAAATGCTACAATCAATACTTATAATCAATATGCAGCCATTACTTAGCTTTCAGTCATAACCCAAAATAACTGATCTATAATCATCCTTTCCATAGACTTCATAATGGGAACATCTGATTCACTTAATTTTAAAAAGGTTCCTAAAAGTCATAATTCTGAATTTCCAGGAAATGTGGGAGATAGGTGTATAGTAAGATATAAGGATCAATGGAGAGATTAAATAGGGATTTATTCTTCTGGAAGTCTAAAAATGTCATTTTGAAATTTGTTTCTTTCTTCTAGCTTTCTTTCAAAAAAACCTAGCTGTACTCCTTAACCAAGAGGCTGTGCTTGATGTGCATTGGCTCCTTGTTAGAGATGAGAGTATAAAAGCTTGCATTTCATCAGTCAGGGTCCCAAAAGGAAAGAGTTGGCAAACACTCACATCAGGATATTTTGAGGTGGCCTAGGGTTTGCAGAGGGAGTAATTACAAGACAGTGACAAGGTCTATGAGAACACACTACAAAGGACAGTGTAGGAACTGAGCACCAGCGGTCAGTGGAGGAGTTGACCCTCTCAGACCTGAACAGACTGGGGAAGCGAGAGCCCAGCCAGGGGGATGGAGTCAAGGACAATAATGGCGTGAATTGAAGGGACGCTGCCAGCCTGAGACAGCCTGAGATGGTCTCACAGGGTGGAGCCCCAGAGATAAAATCCCTGGCTTCATTCTCCTCTCTCCCTTCCACTGTCTACTGGGTCTCTTCATTTGTTCCAATGGAATATTACTCAGCCATAAAAAAGAATGAAATCGTGCCATTTGCAGCAACATGGATGGACCTAGAGATCGTCATACCGAGTGAAGTAAGACAGAGAAAGACAAGTACCATATGATATCACTTATATGTGAAATCTAAAAAAATGACACAAACAAACTTATTTACAAAACAGAGATAGACCCACAGACATAGAAAATAAACTATGGTTACCAAAGGGAAAAGGGGGGGGGAAGGGATAAGTTAGGAGTTTGGGATTAACATATACACACAACTATATATAAAATAGATAACCAACAAGGATTTACTTATAGAACAGGGAACTATACTCAATATTTTGAAATAACCTATAATGGAAAAGAATCTGAAAAAGATTATGTGTGTATATATATATATATATATGCATATAGATATAGATAGGTAGATAGATAGATAACTGAATCACTTTGCTGTACATCTGAAACTAACACAACATTGTAAATCAACTACACTTCAATTAGAAAAAAAGCAATTGGAACCCAGAGAGCATGGAGGTCCTTTACTAGAACCTATACAAATGTAGTCTCGGTATTTATGGGAAGGAGAGGGTAGAAAGTGGAACTGGAAAGTCAAATGGAGGGTAAATGGCATAGCACTGAAAGAAATTTTGCATCACTATGACTAATCCATTAGAACAATGAGAGATCTAACAACTTACGTATAAAGAGAGGAACAGTTCTTTCTCGATCGGTGGAAAGGCATGCCTAGTAATGTTCGGGGTGCTGATGAAAGGATTCCCTAGGTGTACGATGAGCAACAAAGGCAAATACCCGATAGCACACACAACGCGCCTTCTGAAGCAGCGTTTATCTGGGGAGCACTTGTGCATGTCCCCGTCTGCCCACTGCACATAGAGACACACAGGGCAGTCAGATTTGGGGAGGGGCCCCTGGCCTTGGGTTTGGGGTTAATAAAATGCACAATTGGGAAGCCAATAGCAACTCTCCTCGCAGAGTCAGGGGCAGGGTCTCAGCTTGACTCTTGCAGCTCATATGATGCGGGGGTCCTTGGCCCAATCCTCCACATCGTCATTCTGCAAGGACTGATTGCCTTGGACACGCAGCTCTAGCTAGTTTTTTTTGGAGTCTTGCAGGATGCAACTCCTCTGGGAGACCAGCCTGCAGGGAACCAGTCTTGGATAAGTTAAGCTTTACCTCTGTAGGTAATGTTTTTGTGCGTTCACTTCCTAACTGATGATATAGGATTTCTGTTCCTACCACATCAAAGTTTTAAAGTGATATTTTAGCTTTATAGAATCATGTTGGATACACCAGAATTGTAAAAGTCTTGTGCATGTAAATCACAGTACTAGCTCTAACTGAATAAGTTTGGCCAAGTTATTTCATTTTTCTGGTGCTAAGTTACCATAAACAAAGACGAGCCTGCAAAA
>NW_006799066.1:2276393-2324180 GCF_000442215.2 Lipotes vexillifer | reverse complement strand
ACTCTTTCATGTCTGTTTATTTCCGGAACACAGAAGAATGCTCTGAAAACTACGACCTGAACAACACTTCCGAAGGTGACCATTCTGTGCTTAATGATGTATAAATTTTAGATAATGTCAGGAATTTTAAATTTTACCCTATCTCGTTATGATAGAAAATGCATACCTCCTTTTGTATTCACTAACAAATCTTTGTGTTTACGTTATGAACATATCGAGTTAATTGAGGCAAATGGTGATATGGATCTTCTAAATCAGCTTCATGTAGGGATGGTGTGAAAAGGAGGAAGGAATATGCCTACAGAAAGCTCATCCTTCTTTGACTTATAAGTAACGTGACTTTTGATAAACTTCCTACTTTCTCTGCAGGAAAGTGACTAAGGGGAAATCTACTAAAGAAAAGAGATTAACTTTTTAAAAGATAATTATTAAGGTATGAATTCAATGGGATACATTTGCTTCAGCAGAAAAAAGCAAAGAGGTGTAAATTCATTATCTCTTTTGTTTACATTGTGCATTATATTTTTTAGCATTGTACCAATAGACCAAGAAAGAGGAGGTCACATCATAAAAATGAAGCTGTCCTTTGGGAACCTGGCAGGCAGAGTTCAGCACCAACATTATCCAATTTGAAATGAAATTAGAAGCCTAAAAAGCAATATTTTTTAAAATAACTACTTTGTGGGTTTGAGAATTGTTACGATAATAAATGTAAAAAAAGATATTGTCCTTGTCTAACGGACTGTACCTACTAGCATCCTACAGAAATATGTTTGGTTGAGAAACAGAATTCTGACTGAGGTTTTAATGACAGGTCTGCTCTGTTATGTAAAATGGTCACATTTTGGAAGTTTACTAGTGATAAACTGGTTTCTCTTTCAGTAATTAGATTTAAAGTTATTATCTCGGGGTAGATGGGCATATGAATACTTTATTTTTCTTCACAGTTTCGAAGTTTTCAACAACCACCATGTATTACCTTTATTATAACAAAGAGATCATTTTTCCCCAGAGTACAGTATGGTTGCTGGTCTGATTTGTTTCATCTATGTCTCTCCTGGCAGGTTTCATCCTAACATTTTCAGAACATATTAACTGATGACTCACCATTTTTCTGGACATTCAACAAGGGCCTCCCCTATTCATTTTCACGAGATTAAAACATAGAATATCTGAAATTTATCTTAGCCAAATGCATTCTAGAATTAAGTGGAAATAACTCCTCAGAGAGAAGACTATAATAATTTAAAAGATTTGTAGCCTAGAAGAAAGCTCTACCTAAATTTTCCTGTTACCTGTCCCCATACACATTTTCATGAAAATAATTCTGTGATTTACATGTTAAAAAGTAAGCGATTCAGATAAGCAACCCCTTACATTGATAAGCAAGACTTACATCTTGCTTTATCAATGGTGTATTTAACTTACTGAGTCATATTTTACTGCCCAAGAAACATTTCCCTCTGATTAGGAATTTACAGCCGGATTAGGATTAGATTTCTGAAAAACACCAATGCATTTTTCCTGAACGGCAGTGGTCCTTCCTAAAACTTATCAAAAGCTTACAGAAAGCAAATGTCTGCAAAGCATGTGTGGGTTACTGAGAGCATTTTTGTTATTGTGATTATATATTTCATGTCTAATTTCTTAGCTGCAACTGACATGGAAGAATCAGCCTGTATTAAGCAGAGTCCAGCTTTCCTGACAAGTTCCCAAAAACCTTTCTGTTCCTTAGGTCTGTGTTTACCCACCAGAAATATAGCAATATAATGTGCCTTTATTTATAAAATTAAAGCAATTATTAAAATTTTCATATATTTTGCAAAGCCTTCTGTTAGCACAATTACTTAACCTGACTTGGGAGGTTCTTTTATCCTGTGTAAGAGAGCTTAACAAACTTTGGTGGCTTGTGAATCACCTGAGCATCTTGTTAAGGTGCAGATTCTGGTTCAATAGGTCTGGGGTGAGGCCAAAACTTTGCATTTCTAATAAGCTGTCAGGTAACGCTGATACACTGGTGCAAGGACCACACTTTGAGAAGTGAAAAAATATGAACGAGGCATTTCTCTTGTATTTCTAGGGCATAGCCTGTGACTTCTGCTACCATAATGCTGAGGGTCAGAAATTATTGAGGTTTAAGGATTTGAGTACCACGATGTGACCGAAAGGAACTGGCCCTGGTTTCCAGCTGCAAAGAAAGAAACTGTAAACAGACATCTCACACTGGAAGTCCCTCTGGCTCTAGACAAGTTGGATGAGCAGAGGACATATCTAAATGGCTGTGGGACTTGGACCCACGTGGGTGTGCTCAGAGGGCTTCCACTGGCTAAGCAGACCCTGTGTTGGCCAGGCTGAGAGTGTGCAGAGGAGAAGTGATGATTTATATAAGCATGTATGTTAACAAGGTACAGGGCAAAGGGAAGGTGCTAGAAACATTTCCTGAAGTGTTTCATTCAGCTTATTCCACCTTAAGTTCTACACATGATTATGACAGAAAGTTCCCTTGGGGAGGAGCCCAGAGCTTACGGAACACCCAACCTCCATCACTGTATTTTTGGAACTACATGAACTACGCACCTCTGCGCTTATAGGATTCTGGTAGTCGGGGGACATGAAAACTGTATTGGGGTTCAGGGAAGGAAAAGATCGTATACAATTGTGAGATCAGGGTTGATCTGTAACATTAGGAAGAGGCTAAGATTATTGAATTAAGTCTTGAGAAAAACAAACAGGTCAGCAATATTAATAGGTGTTGCCATTTTTGGCATTTGGGGTGCAGGAGACTCAAATACACTCTGCAGCTCTGTACCTGTGTAATAGTTAGTTATTCCGCTATTAAATCTACTCCTCCAAGGAACAGAGACCTTCGGATCATAAAGTCATCTTGGCAGCTTTGAGGATGGCCAATATGGCTACAGAAGATTTTGAAAGGTGGAAATAAGTTAGATGTTGATGAGCTTTTGTTTGCCTCTCTGTGTCTCTCATTTCCAATGACTGCTTCCTGCCACGAGCCCCTGATTTGTAGCATGTAACTTTCAGATGTAGAGGGCTGGTCCATGGCCAAGGATTAAGAGGAAGAATAGAGAAAAGTATTTTTTTTTTAAATGATAAATGTGGGGAAAATACTGGAGATGGTTTTTGTGTGTGTGTGTGTGTGTTTTTTTTTTTTTTTTTTTTTTTATGGTACACTGGCCTCTCACTGTTGTGGCCTCTCCCGTTGCGGAGCACAGGCTCCAGACGCGCAGGCTCAGTGGCCACGGCTCATGGGCCCAGCCGCTCTGCAGCATGTGGGATTTTCCCAGACCGGGGCACAAACCCGTGTCCCCTGCATCGGCAGGCGGACTCTCAACCACTGCGCCACCAAGGAAGGCCTGGAGATGGGTTTTTATTCAAAACGAATCTTGCTCCTACCATTATAAAAATTCTTCTAAGGAGCTTGCATACCTTATTAGGATGGCTCAATCATATACATTTTCTAGGGTCTTTGACTAGGAGTCAAACACTCTAAGGACACTCATATTTTGATGAAGCCGTATTTTCAGATTCTTACGTATTTCCACAAAGTAGCAATAGAACATATTATTAGTATACTGTCCTGTGAGCTGTCCTAGCTTTAGAAAGTTAATGGAAGCCCCCAGAGTTAGCAAATCTACTGGCTATTCCAGTAGATTTGGACTGGATAAGGAACTGCCATAATTACATTTCTATGCCTTTCCAGCACGCTGTTTATAATGTGTGATAGGCAGAGGGGGTCAACATAAAATGGGTGGCATATTTCACCTCATGGAAACCTGTGTGTTCTTACTCTTTAGTTCCCCTTGTGCAGGACAGAAGGACCTCCCCCCCAGGCCCCTGACACTGGAGGTGACCAGCCAGCTGCTGGGAGGCCTCTTTCCACAGTACTATTTGCACCATCATTATGCATCTTGACTCTCTAGAATGAATTAATGACAAATATGCCCAGGACTTACAGTATTTCTCCTTTGAAGGACAAAGTTGGCCTGAAAGTCTGTTTAGGCTCATCTAATAAGTGGTTCCAGGGGATTGAGGATTCCTTGAGATGGTACACTAAAGGCAGATAAGAACATTCTCTGGAGAAGCCTCCTAATTGCTCAGTGTCCTTATTTTGTTTCTGTGCAGGAAACTCCAGACTGAGAGAGCTCCTCATTTCTCGGCAGTAATCTGATTAGTGCCTTTGTACTGGAGTTTTCCTGAGGGGCAGAAGAGGAGTAGAAATCACCTGCCCCAGCAGGATGTGCAGACAGGGGCAGCTCATTTGCATGCACATCCTCATGCACAGGTGCTGTGTTTCTTCCACACCTTGGTTGGTCCATATAATAAAGGAATATTGCAGTGAACTTTTTGAGCAGCCTTGGGGATGCTCTTCAAAGACTCCAGGCGATGAAGAGGAAGAAAAGGTCTTTCGGTTAAATACTGAACTTTATTAATTAGAGGAAACCATTTGTTTTATGCCCGGTTATGTCTGGCCTTAGCTTTTGTCATTTAACAAATTTTTGTACTACAATCCTGAACTTGAAACCATACTTTTCTAAAACATCCTAAATTTTTTAGAGGATAGATGTTGATATGTGTAAAAAATGAAAAACAGTTATATTTTTATATAACATGAGGAAAGTTAATTCATTACAAAGGAGCAAAAAATTCAACTTTAAACATTTATAATTAGGAGAGTATAGTGCAGATAGAGTGCATGATAGAGTGAGCATTGCTGACTATTGTGTGTTTTTCAAATATCAATTTATCATCACTAATTACTATCATTATAGAGTATGAACATAAGATTAATGGGGATTTCTGAGTTCTCTAATGAGGTGCTTTGTAGCAAAATTTATACCAGTGACATGATTTCCTTCTGTTAGGGTATCAGTATAATTAATTCAGTTCTCTAATTATGAGGAAAGCCCTAAATAGAGATAAAAGTTTCATCAATGGACGTATGCCCACTAAAATGCTATCCTAGACATAGCTGCAATTCACAATGAATGATTTGTCTCAAAGTGGAGAACTTCATGCTCAGATTGAGACTTTTATTTTCTGGGAACTGCCATGGACACGAATTTGCAAGGTCAACATTGTTCAGAGATTTGTTTTTTAAAATGTGCAATTTACTATGGTAAATTTCATCATTTGAGGGTACAAGGAGAGACTTGCTTTAGTGTCCATTTCTAATTACTGTGAATAAAGTGCATTAGGAAAATTCTAACAGGAGCTATTGCTATACATGATGTGTGTGTGTGTGTGTGTGTGTGTGTGTGTTTCTTCACTGTGAACTGTGTCTATAATTTTCGGAAGCTGTGAAAAATGACAATTTTTCTTTCTTGAATCATTCATCATGAGACAATGATATAGAATATTTTAAAGTTTGCTGCACCACAGATTAGAAAATGAACATTGTAAATAAGTTCATTACTAATAGGACTGGAAATTTGGCCTTCCCCAACCATAGTTCTCAATTTCCATCTATTTCTGAATCTGTAAGAAGGAATGAAACGGCCAGAAGTGTTTTCTTTCTTTTTTTTTTATTGCCAGCTAGAATCATCCTCAGCTTGTACCACTTCGATCCGAGTTCCTTATCACAGCTTTGATGCTGATAGTGGGACACACACCTCACGTTCCTGGGTCATTTGCACGTGGTTCTGTTCTGTGTAGACAGGACAGTCAGCCCTCAGATATTTTCTCTTGCATTTTCCCAAATGGTAGTATGGCTTCTGCTAACATTCCATCACTGATTAGTATCACTAAGAAATTGCGGTGTGGGAATATGATTCAACTTTCCAAGGTAGTTCCCAAAGGTGTCTGTCCACATGTGCTGTGCAGAGGGACGTCCCTGTGGTCACCATCTGGGGGACAAGGAGACCTTCCTTCAAGAACCACCAGCTCTGACTTTGGGGGTTTTATCTCAAACTTTAATGAATGTATTCTCAGAATTTCTTCATATGCATAAATATTTCATACTACAATTTGTGGGAATCACAGAATAAAATAATATACGATTGCAAGAGGTTGTAACTTAGAGACAATCTCATGTAGCTTGTCATGTATTTAAACATTTAAAAAGAGCTTTCAAATGCTTCCTCCTTTTGCTTTACTGTTTGTATTCTCTATTTATTTATTTTTTATCTCTCCATGCCTTCAATGCCTAAGGTCTCTAGAGAGGTGTTTTGTTTGTCTCTAGACTCTCACGGTTGAGACAGAGCCACCTGACCCACCAGGTAACTGGAATCCCCAGGTTCTCTCTGTTCAGCCTGAATTCTTTTTATCTTCGGCTTCTGAGCTGAGATTCTACTTAATACAGCACTTCAACTTTCTTCTTTCCTCTTTCTCGCTCCCTTTTCTTGCTCTTGTTTCTCCCCACATGTCCATCATGCTGTCCTAAGGCCAGTTATGCAGCCCTTCCATTCTCGCTTGGTTTATGGAGTAACTCCATTCACATACCCTTGCTCCTTCAAAGCTCTGTCCCTTCCCTCCCACTCTCCCTGGCGTCTCCCCACCAGGGACCACCTCTTCTCATCTCTGGCAGGTGCAGCCACTGCTTTCCTTGGGCAATATCTGTAGAGAAGAAAAGCACTTCTCTATGTAATTATATTTCTAATTCCTTGGTTTCAGTTAAGCATACATTCCTAAACCCACCCTAATTTCTTTTGTTGAGAGAGGAGAGAGGAGGGAGGGTCCCAGCTCCATAAGTAAAGAATCAGTCCTCCTGGCCTTACAAGCCTGCACTGCGCTACACAGTGTTGGCTGCACTCTCGAAGATGCTGAGGGACAGAGAAGGGAGGTGACCTTGAATGACAGCTGCCTCTTCTCAGGAGGCTCACACCTTCACCATAACCTCTCACATTTGGACTAGGTAAGGGCAGGTCTGAGTGGGTTTCTACTGGGCAGGTTTCCCGCCGGTGCCCCCTGGTTGGCTGCTGTCCTGGGCCAGGCACATCTGTCTCCAATCACATGGCTGAAATTGAGGGTCACGCGGCAGAAAGTATGTCAAAGACAAGCTGCCCTTTTGGCGTTTCTGTTCACAGGACCCTGGCCCAAGGCAGGCGTTTCCTGGACTTCCCACTGCCTGCACTCCATCCCTCTGTTGTCTGTGGTGCCTCTCTCTACCTTCAGACACTGACACCTAACCCGTGGGGCTCTTGTGCGGATTAGAAATAGCAGAGGCAAGACCCGGACACAGGACACAGGACACAGTGGTCAGGGACCACTGTTACTGCTACTGCTTTTTCTCTCTCAATGAGTCTTCCCCACTGCAAGAAACATGGGACGTGAGACACAGTCAGGACTACAGCTGTGGACACGGAACCCTCACCCGTGATGACGAGACTACTGAGGTACTAGGTGTTGAAATGGTTGGGAACCTCAGGACCCTGCTGTGCTGGGGCACGCAGTTATCAACAGTGACATGAAAGGAACAGTCACGTGGAAAATGAGAAGAGGACGGTGCATCCCCACGAATACTTCTGTTTTCACACGTTCAAAATCTGTGGAAATAATAATGCTTGAAACAGCCTGTGAGATTTGAACTAGCTTTCCCCCATTCTACAAGATGCAGCAGAAACTGAGGCTTGGGAAGGTTAGATAACTGGCTCAGCCCCCAGCTGTTAGGGGGCTGAGTGATGACGTGGAGTCCCGAGAGGCAGAGCCCCACGTTCTCGCTCTCACCCCACACTTCACAGCCTCCGAGCATCCCAAACAAGGGACCGCAGAGCCTCCCCATCTGCCCCTGCAGCCCAGGGTCATTCTGTCTCCCTTCCTGGGGCAAACGCTGCAGATGACATAGAGATGGAACGTTGCCGCTTGGCAGGAAAAATCTGTTAGAGGGGTATTTTTATTGAATTTCTTTGAGTAGTCACGGCATGAATTCACCCTCATCTGTGAAAGCCATAATCCTTCGGGGCCATTTAAACCTAAACACCTACTTAAAGATATTTGTAAGTTAACTGTTGTTGAAGCTACTATTCAAACACCTTTTCTATACTTCAGCCCCACTGAAACTTTCAATTTCCTGCCCGGAACTGAAGGAAGGAAACAATTTAAAGTTCACGTTATCATTTGTAAAGGGTATTTTTGTATTTTCATTTTAAAACTCTGGACCAGGATTTCTCAGTTATGTTCCTCAAGGGTCAACAGGCACTTCAATGTGAAAATTCATGCTATGGGACCCAATCAAACTCATAAGCTTTTGCACAGCAAAGGAACACCATAAACATAATGAAAATACAACGTACGGACTAGGGGAACATATTTGCATACTATGCGACTGACAAGAGCTTAATTTCCAAAACATACAAACAGCTCATGCAACTCAATATCAAAAAAAACATACAACCCAATCAAAAAATGGATAGAAGCCCTAAATACACATTTCTCCAAAGAAGACATACAGATGGCCAACAGGCGCATGAAAAGATGATCAACATCGCTAATTATTAGAGAAATGCAAATCAAAACCACAATGAGGTATCACCTCACACTGGTCAGAATGGCCATCATCAAAAGGTCTACAGATAATAGATGCTGGAGAGGGTGTGGAGAAAAGGGAACCCTCTTGCACTGCTGGTGGGAATGTACATTGGTACAACCACTATGGAGAACAGTAAGAAAGTTCCTTAAAGAACTAAATATAGAGTTACCATATGATCCAGCAATCCCACTCCTGGGCATATATCCAGAAAAGAAGAAAAATCTAATTCAAAATGATATGTGCACCCCAATGTTCATAGCAGTACTATTTTAATAGTCAAGACACGGAAGCCACCTAAATGTCCATCGACAGATGAATGGATAAAGAAGATGTGACATATATACATGCATATATATAAAATGGAATATTACTCAGCCATAAAAAGGAATGAAATACTGCCATTTGCAGCAAGATGGATGGACCTAGAGATTATCATACTAAGTGAGGTAAGTCAAAGATAGACAAATATTATATGATATTACTTATACATGGAATCTAATAAATAACATGAATGAACTTATTTACAAAATAGAAACAGAGTCACAGACATAGAAAACACACTTATGGTTACCGAAGGGGAAAGAGAGGGTGGAGGGATAAATTAGGAGTATGGGATTAACAGATATACACCACTATATATAAAACAGATAAACAAGAAGGACCTACTGCATAGCACAGGGAACTATATTCAATAACTTCTAATAACCTATAATGGAAAAGAATCTGAAAAAGAATATATATACATATATACATAAAACTGAATAACTTTAATTTATACCTGAAACTAACACAATATTGTAAATCAACTATATTTCAATTTAAAAAATCATGTTAGCAGATTATATTAAAATACATAAATTTTATATTAAAATATATATACACATGAGAAACTACTAAACCAATATAAATTGTTGCTCTTCTTATGCGATAAGCCACATGTAGGGAGAAAGAGTGTCATAGCTGAGAAAAGGGGGTAGCCATCAAGAGGGCACCCCATGAAGGCAAGCACCAGGGTCCCCGTGGCTGTCACACATCAGCTGCATGTCTCATTTACAGATGGTGCTGTGCTTGTCTTTACAATGTCCCCCTGGCCATTGACATCGTGTTAATAATTTCAACATATGACAACAGCCAATGCCTAACCTGTGCCCATGATTAAAACGTCAATAAGACCTTGTACTCACCCTTAGGTGACTTAAAACCTAGTCAGAGAGACTGTCAAACCACCCATGAGAGCTTAACGCTCAGATGTTAAGCTAGCAGAAGGGAGAGGGAGCTCCCTTGTGGGAGCTCTCTTGTGGGAGCTCACAAGAGAGACATTTTTAGCAGAAAGGCTCTCAGGGGAGGTGGTGCTGAACCTGGATCTTGAGGATAAGGGGTTAGCTGGACATCAGAGGGAGGAAGGCTGTTCAGAGAGGTGAGAGTACAGAGAAGTCTCTGGGGACGAAAATTAGTGTGGAACACGTGGAGTGACAACTCCCTGTGGGGGAAGGTCAAGGGGAGAAAATGAAAGATTCGGCCAAGGCCAGTTCGTGAGGGACTCTGAGTGGCTTGTCAAATATTTTGATTTTTCTTCTGAAAGCTGCGAGAAACCACTGATGGGTTACAAACACAGGAGTGACAGGACCAAATTTTCACTTTAGGAATCTTATTCTGGTATCAGGACGTTGTAGGCAGGAGAGAATGGGGAGGGTATAGAGCAGTGTTTCATGTTTCTGGATTAGTTTTTAGGTGTAGGGTGGCATCCCTCATCAAGGTACAGGACATCAGAGAATCAGCAGGATGGGGGAGGGCAACACAGAGTCAAGACATCACAGAGCAGCGTAGAGGGTAAAATGCTCCGACACATTCAGAGATCCTCCCTGTACAGAGGTCAGGAACGATGTCCCTCTGGGGACATGGATTTTAAAAAGAGCTGGAGAGAGTGTGCTCAAAAGTTTCCAGTGCTACAGAAAATTCCAGTAAAAAGGGACCCAATAGGAGCTGACTTGAGATGGCAAAGAGAGGTCGTTGGTGACCACTGGAGAGCAGTGCCATTCGAAATGCCAGGTCCCTTCCTCCTGGGGACTAAGTGGGAGGTTTGGAAGTGGAGACCATGAAAACAAATTTGTCCTTCTAGAAACGTGGCTGTGAAAGAGAGAGAGAGCCCGGGTGTAAAGGAAAGTTGCTCTTCTCTTACTATGGGAGACAAGGCTTGAAGCTTCAGGCTTGTTTATATGATAAAAAGAAGGATCGAGCAGTGCGGGGAGAGTAAAAACACATGAAGTAAAGACGCGATTTCTAGAGGAAGCAGAAGGTGCTAGGTGGAAGAGCACCTCTTTCTTTGAGTCAGAGAGAAAAAGTGATTACAGAGAGAGAGAGAAGGTAAGTGGAGGAAAGTCACAACTCTTTGCCTCTATTTCTACTTTGAAATAAAAAGCAATGACACCTGCAGAGCTGGGGATGATGAGGGTCGGGTTTGAGACTTGAATAAAGTAAGGGAGACAGAAGTACTGGGATGGAGGAGGTACCGTGTTCTGGATACACCTCATCACAGTGTTGGTGACTTGCTGAATATATTTGGAAAAATCTAGAAAAATACTTCTTTTTAGGGTCAGGTCTTCCATCAGCCTTGGAGAAGGAAAGCTTCATTATTACATGATTATGAAGTGCTACTTTTAATGAAGAGTCTCTGTTCTCCAACACTAATTAGGTTAAATCCCATTATAATTGTCTGCCGAATGGCTTACACCTCATTTTACTGCAGAACATCATTTATATTCAGAGGGAAGAAATGCCATCCTACAGTGTGTTTCTACAGTTCAGACTCCACCTCTTGCTTAAACAATTATCTAATGTAATTACATTATAGCTGTTGGTATGCACCTCTTAAAGAATCCAAAATGAATCCAACTCTTGGGTGCAGACCCATACATAAATCTCAGAAACTCATATGTCTAATGAAAAGGAGTGAATTTGCAATACTTTAATTAGTATTTTCCAGTCTGAAAGAATATGCGTTGTCCCCAAATTCCTGGGTCTATCGCAGTCCAGTACCCCAAATTCCTGGGTCTATCGCAGTCCAGTACTTAGAATTTCTTTTATATTACTGAGTGATGATAAATTTATATTGAACTATTTGTTCTCCCTCAATCTCCTCCTTCCTAATCAATGGAAAACATATATTTAACTACTTAGTCTATGTATGTTGTTGCATAGTAATGATGTCTAATATTTATTGAGTGCCTACTATGTGCCAGCATTGTTTTAGGTGATTTTACTAGTATCATCTCATTTCACCCTCCTGGCAATCTTATGACGTAGGTGCTATTATCAAGAGGATGAGGATATTTTTCCACTGTGTTTGTGGCTATCTCCCGACCACCTGTAACAGTGTATGGCACACAGTAAGTGTGCTCAATAAATGAAACTCCGTTTGACAGGTGAGGAAACTGAGCCTTAGAGATGCTAAATAACTTACCTTACAGCCTGAGGTTGGAGCAAATTAAATGAGCAGATATAAGAAAAGCACTTAAAATAGGGTAGTGGTGAGGATGAAATACATATTCATACATATGAGTTGTTAGGACAGGGCCTGGAAGCTAGTAATGTTGCCCGGGTTATTTGCCAACACTACTAGAGTTATCCGTTTACTTTGCATCTTCCCTTCATGACTAGGCAAGGCCTTACTCTTTCTGTACTGACAGCCTTGCGCCAGTGTCTTACATAAATTAGGTCATGCACAAACATGTTGGAGGGAAAAAATGTCTTCAAATACTGTAGATATTTTTGAGAGATTAATGAATCATTTGTTTAAATAAAAGAAAAATGAATTTAAGTCACATATTCAACATTCATTCAATAAACATGTATCAAGGATTACTCCTTCCCAGGTCCTCCGCTGGGCGTTTGGAATAAAATGTTGAAGAAAGACAAAAAGGACAGTCCCTGACCTCCCCATCTGGGGAGGGGTGAGTTAACAATATATGTCTTTTTTTTTTTTTTTTACAGTCTTGAATGGGAAGTTGCCTAAAACCATGACTCATGCATGAGAAAACTATAAAAACTTCTTGACAACTGGAACACAAATTAAAGTGCTAACAGTGATTAAAAGCATGACCTCTGCAAAAACATTAAGAACATAGCGTATGTATAGATTAGAGGTAAATAAAACGCAGAGGAAAGGATGACTACTTATTAATGACGAGAATAACAGAACAGCCTAGAAGAATCACTTAAAATGATTTAGCATTGCATAGTAAGAAGAAAAATTCCACAATCCAAATATTAAACACTGAGATGGGAAATGGAAAAATAAAAAACTCGTTGTGATAAAATTGGTTAGATAATGGGCTAATTTGTCCAGAAACATCCTATTTTCAAATACAGGTGATGACAAAATGTGCAAAATTTGCTATGCAGACCATGTGTAAACCCAGTGGGGAAAGTATTAGTGCATCAATCATGTATCTTCTCGTGCAGCCACGTATACGAGCCCTTCACTCCACATGGAGATGATGACATTTTAGCATCTCACTGACAAGAGCTTAGATTTAGGCCCAGTCTCCTCTCCAGGCCCTGCTACTCCTGAGACGTTTCCTAAAGTTGGTGTGTGAGATAGCTTTATAGTCTCCATCAAGTCCTTTGACCTTCGTGGCCTTCAACATCCCCATCTGTGAAGCAGAATCATGACCTAGCTCACGGTGCATTTAGAGATAGCCCACAGTGCTTCAGAGGGCAGGATGCTTTTACGGATGTGGGAAGCTGTGGTAATAATGGACCCTGTATATTGAGTGCCCTGTAGAAGGCATATTGTTCGTACGATCTTATTTCACCCTTTCATGGCCTGTGAAGTGGGTGCTATTATTCTTAAGGATGAGGAAACTGTGTCTCTGTGGGACTCAGGGCCTTGTCTAAGTGCTCATGGCTTCTCAGAAACTGGAATGACCTTTCTACCTCCAGAGTTTACTGCCTGTCCTCCGGGCCCTGCTACCTCCTACAAAATGGGTCTTACTTTCAAACCTCCATGAAACCAGCATCCTAAGGATGACAATAGATGCGCCCTTTCCCATCTCTATTTTACCAGAGTTGTGACTTTTTCATAAATAAGGAGATTTTTAAACTTGTAAAGAGTTGTGAAAAGACAAGCTGTTGTAATTACTGCAATCACGAGCACATCTTCATCTTGATGAGCTGTTATATGAGGGACTGCATCAGCTTCACTTGAAGCACGTGAAAGTAGCAGAATTCTACTATCTTTCTCTCTGGACCCCTTCCCATCCCAGCTCCCGAGTTCTCCATGCTTCAAGAAATACACTCTTCCCATCACCCTTTCCAGAGCTCAGCGAAAGCTCCTCATCACCCAGCATCCCTGGTCCCAGCCACGCCTAAGGGGAAAGCAGCCTGATCGCCTCTTGAAGTAATTCACAACAGCCTAGCCTACCAATAACTGCTAGAGCAGCCCAACCCGCCCAGGACACAGGCATTTTAATCACTGAATCAGTGAAGCAATAATAGCTAGCATTCGCACAGGCCACCGGTGCTTATAAATACATTTAAAGCATATTTAATTCTGTGAAGTGCTGTTATCCATATTTCTCAAATAGAGAAACTGAGTTTTAGAGAGAGTGATTGCCACAGTCATTCTGCTGCTAAGCGGCAGGGCCACCACCGCAGAGCTTCTCATTCATGATTGCACATCCTGGCCATTATCGCTCACAGCTGCTCACGGGCACTGGCTTTCTTTTGAGGAGGATAAACTTCCTCCTTGGCTCTCCCCTAGTTCTGGCCACCAGCCAGAACATCCTTCCTTGGATCCATGGCACGGACAAATCATTCAGTTAGCAATGTGGCAAACCTTCAGAAACTTGCTAACTATTGCTCTGTATTCTACTGACATGTTGAACAGAGTTAATTGCTACATTTGGCAACACAGAAGTGAGAATGGATGACTTACTGTCTGAAATGAGTACTTCTGGAAAAATGCTTTCAGCCAAAGTGTATTATTTTTTCACTGCTTCATTTAATGTGTGGTGGGTACCATTTTCGGCAATTTACATACAGTAGCTCATTTAATGCTTATGTTCACCCTAAGAGGAAGATGCTATTATTATGCGCATTTTATAGATGAGAACACTGAGGCACGGTGAGGTAACCTGTCAGAGAGCCAGTGGCTGGAGGTGACATGCAAACCTCAGGAGTGCGTCCCCAGAGCCCTGGCCTTTAGACTCGATGCCCTACTCCTGGTCTCCCAGGACCTCCCTCCTTCCCTGGGGAATCCTGCAGAGGCTGGCGTCAAATGAGAGTACCAGCAGCTATGTGCAGACAGGACATCTGACATTCCACCATGACCTTGTGCTTCTGAGGCTTTCTCGGCGTCTGTGCCCCAAAGGCCACTTGACGTGTTTGCTCAGTAAGAACAATCTCTGGAATCTTCATTGATCTGAATTCAACCTCTCCATTTGTCAGAATCATTGAACCCAGCATAAAATATGAGTTTATATTAAGAACAAAGAAATCCATTTCTGCATTTCCATCTAAATGAGGCTTCTCTCCATGGAAATCAATGGAAGTTGAGTGGCTCTGAAGGGCCGAGATGTACTAACAGAATCACCGGGTGCCCCTTCTACTTACTGTGTTGCAAGCAGGAAACTCTGGGTGGTGCCCATACCCCTGGAGAGGGTGGAGTTGGGAGCTAATGAACACAGAAATACCTCAAGGGCTAGTGAGCTAGAAAATTAGCCTTCCTCCAAATTAAGCAAACCACAAGGACAGGACTCATGAGCTGTGGTCCTTGTGCAAACTATTTAAATTTTCAGTGCCTCAGTTTCCTTGTCACAGGGCTGCTGTTTGGGTTCTGTTGCATTAACACATGTAAAATGTTTGTAATAATGTTTGACATTAATGTAAAAAATGTTCAATAACTTAGATTTGTCTTTGCTGCTGACTTCCCTACGTGGATACATAATGTAAAGAGTGATAAAATAGTGGTCATGGCTCAAAAGGGATCCACAAGAGGAAGGGGGGGCGATATGGCAATTTCCAATTTCTTCTCACCCTTCAACTCCCTTGTCATTTGTCACCTCTTCCTAGGAGCCCTTCTCAATTCCTTAGGCAACTGAAGTACTCGTCCTCCTGTAATCACACGCTGTTTATTTCTCCATCAGAGTAATTGTCAAACTTACAACCTGATGAGGCAGGAACTATTACTGTCCCCAGTTTCCGATGAGAAAACTGAAGTCAGATGTTAAGCAGCCTGCCTGAGTCACAAAGCTTGTACATGGTGGAGACAGGACTCCTCAAATGGAACAGAAATACAGTGACTGGGCGACCAACAAGGGCTTAATTTCCAAAATATACAAACAGCTCGTAAAATTCAATAACAAAAAAACCAAACAACCCAATTGAAAAATGGGCAGAAGACCTAAATAGACAGTTCTCCAAGGGAGACATACAGATGGCCAACAGGCACATGAAAAGATGCTCATTATTGCAAATTATTAGAGAAATGCAAATCAAAACAACAATGAGGTATCACCTAACATCAGTCAGAATGGCCATCATCAAAAAGTCTACAAACAATAAATGCTGGAGAGGGTGTGGAGAAAAGGGAACCCTCCTATACTGTTGGTGGGAACGTAAAATTGGTGCAGCCATTGTGGAGAACAGTATGGAGGTTCCTCAAAAAACTAAAAATAGAGCTGCCAAATGATCCAGCAATCCCACTCCTGGGCATATACCCAGACAAAACTACAATTTGAAATGATACACGTACCCTTATGTTTATAGCAGCACAGTAGCCAAGACATGGCAACAACCTAAATGTCCATTGACAGATGAATGGATAAAGAAGACGTGGTATATGTATACAACGGGATATTACCCAGCCATTAAAAAGAATGCCATTTGCAGCAACATGGATGGACCTAGAGATTATCATACTACATGAAGTAAGTCAGAAAGAGAAAGACAAATGCCATATGATACCACTCATACGTGGAATCTAAAATATGACACAAAGGAACATATCTACAAAACAGAAACAAACTCACAGACATAGAGAACAGACTTGCAGTTGCCCAAGGGGCAGGGCAGTAGAAGAGGGAAGGATTGGGAGTCTGGGATTAGCAGATACAAACTAGTATATATAGAATGGATAAACAACAAGGTCCTACTGTATATCACAGGGAACTATATTCAATATCCTGTGATAAACCACAATGGAAAAGAATATGAAACAGAATATATATATGTATAACTGAGTTGCTTTGTTGTATAGCAGAAATTAACACAACATTGTAAATTAACTATACTTCAATAAAATTAAAAAATAAAATAGTTTTAAAATTTAAAAGAGAAATACAGTGATTGGTTTTATATAACTCACTGTAGCACAGTGCCTAATTAGCTTTGAATCAGAAAAATCCAAGCGGGAGTCCAGGTTTCACCATTTCTTAGCCATATGACCTTGAGCAAACTCTAGTTCCTGCTAAATGTGAATCATGATGTCTACCCCTTGGGACTCTTGCGAGAATTAAATGAGAAGCACATGCCAAGGACCAGGAGGAACTAATTAATTGAAGCTTTTATTAGAACTATCTACTAGGTCTAGACCTTGATCCTAGCTTTATAACTTCAACACAATGTCCAGCATGTCATGGGTGCTGATGAAAGAATGGATGGATGGAAGAATGAGACATGAAGGATTAAGTTGGGCTGAGAATATTATGCTCAAATATCACAACAAAGTAATGCTATCTATCAGCTGCTCAGACCATAGTCAGTGTTGTTATTTTAATGTGAATATATGTTCTGCTAGACATTCATAGAGTAATGAAGGTAGGAGAAATCATACAAATATAAAAGTTAGACATAGCTATAAACTTTATAAATGGCTGTATCGATTGGTTAATGTTTCTAGGTACTTAATGTCTGTACAAATGTATGATATTTTTTTCTAATCATAATATCCATTTGTACTTACATTATCTAGAAGCACCTATTCATTATGTTACTGAAAAATCTACCATCAACCATTTATACTCCATAACATTTTTATTATGACTATTGTTCCTCAAATAAGAACCCGGTCATTTGGCATATGCTGATCGTCCATATAAATTTAAAGTGGTATGAAATTTTTTCTGGCATCGTTGATCTCATAGGAGAACAAGAACATCCTCCATCATCTGCCAGGCCTGTGACAAAAGGGGCCCCTTATTACCTCATTGCCGGTGGTTTTGAGGAGTACCCCATTGCTATTTTCCAGACAGAAATATGGAGATTTGCTTCTCCCTACAGAGAGAGGGAGTCTCAGACACTGGACTTTCTTTTCCTTTCTATGCCTCTGTCTCTAGAGAAACACTTTTTTTTTTTTTTTTCTCTTTTTCTTTTCCTCTCTTCTGGAGCCTTTGGACCCTCTGCATAGCTTACAGCCAACAGCAGTTTCCTACACTTTCATCATCCTGTTGTATATTTTCTGCTTAAGAAAGGAAAGCTAGATTTCCCCCAGAAGTCTAGCTCAACACCTGGCAAATAATGATATTCAAAAAATATTTATCAAATAAATAAATAAATAAACGGACCTCTCTCTGTGATATCTTACCTATTCTAATTTAATAAGTTTCTTTAATGTGGAACTTTTCAAAACCTTTAATAAGTAAGTGTACATTGTAAATTCAATGAGTTAAATATAGTACACAGCATTTCCGAAACTTGTTTTACCGTGAAAAATTTTCCCCACAAAATCCTTTGTAGTATTATAGGTAATGAAGTCTGGACAACCAAATACAGAAAATATTGCATTGGCTTTTAAGTTACACCTCATTGTTTCCTAAAATTCAAGGTCAGCAGAGACCTGTAGTGTTCACTGAATATTCATGAGGTCCCTGCATCTCTGGTACTCCCCTGTTGTTGGGTCAGGGCCACATGATTGCAACTGGCACATAGGAATGCGAGAGCAAGTAATGCGCCATTTCTATTCCAAGGCACTTGAAAGTCGATGGATCTCTTTCATCTTTCCCTTCCTTTGCTGGGGCTAGTCTGGAAGTCAATTGTTGAGATGATGACCTCACAAGCTGAAGGGAATCTCCAACTCACCAGATGTAGAAGACCACCTGCCAACTTACATCAGGGCTTGTGGTGAGCAAGAAATGTACTTTTGGAAACAACCTAAGTGTCCATCGACAGAGGAACGGATAAAGAAGATGTGGTACACATATACAATGGAATATTACTCAGCCATTAAACAGAATGAAGTAATGCCATTTGCAGCCACATGGATGGACCTAGAGATTTTCATACTGAGTGAAGGAAGTCAGACAGAGAAAGAGAAATAGCATATGATATCACTTATATGCAGAATCTAAAGAGAAATGATACAAATGAACTTATTTACAAAACAGAAACAGACTCACAGACTTAGAGAACAAACTTATGATTGCGGGGGTGGGAAGGATAGGGGGAAAGGATAGTTTGGGAGTTTGGGATTGACATGTACACACTGCTATATCTAAAATGAATAACCAACAAGGACGTACTGTACAGCACAGGGAACTCTGCTCAATATTCTGTAACAACCTAAATGGGAAAAGAATTTGAAAAAGAATAGATACGTGTATATGTATAACTGAATCATTCTGCTGTACACCTGAAACTATCACAACATTGGTAATCAACTATACTCCAATATAAAATAAAAAGTTAAAAAAAAACAAAAAAGGAATAATACATAAAAATAATAAAAATGTACATGTTGAATATTTACAAAACATTTTATATAATGAAAATATATAGAAAATTAAAGCTAAAAAAAAAAAGCAACTATTGACTCTGAGACCATCAGTCCCAAAGCATATTGATAATTTCAATTACAAAGTCAATAAGGGGAGAGAGGTTAAAAAAACAAGTGTGTTTATAGATACTGTGAGCCCTGATCCATGAATTTTCCTCATTTCTCTTCTCCAGGATGTGCTACATCTGATGTCTTTCTGTCCTCTATTGAGTCTTTTGATCCTGGTTCAGAACCTGCTCACCTAAATGGCATTCTTAGAGATTATTATCCACTTTCAAATCTAGACATCTATGTTAATCCATCTGGATTATAAACAAATACATGCATACTGTTTTAGTTAAGACTTCCTTAGGGAGGAAAATGCCATAGTGGTTATATATACAAATTTTATTTCTAGGGAAGAGTCTCCTGATTTTAGGTTGTTTGATAATATTTGAATGCAGCTGTTAATATTAGCACTAAGATGATATTCTTTTTTTTTCTTCTTTTCTTGATTTTTTATTATTTTATTTTTTATTGATTTTTTATTGAATGAAAGATTCTTTAAATTCTATAGTGCTTTACAAGTTTCAAAAGTTTAGGTCGATATTCTTTGTAAACAGACAGAGAAATAACACACGGAAAGAAGGAAGAGGAAGACAAGTGTGGTTTTAGCAGATGAAAGACCTCAAGAGTTCAGCAGTAGGAATAAAGGGAGAGTAGTAAAATGATGAATGTGCATTCTGGACTAGACGTTTGGAGAAGGGCTGCCAGGAAGAGGGGTCAGTTGAGATCCCTTGTCTCAGCTGGTTCAACTGGACTGTAGTTTATCCTCAGTTAATAGGCAATTATGCCTTTCTTCTCCTAGCCTCACTTCATCCATGGATTTCTGGACTCAACACTCAAAAAAAAAAAAGTTAACTCACTGTTAATATATTAACTCAATCTTACACAAGGAATAAAATTACAGCTAAATTAATGAACTCAAAATGGGTCGCTGACTTAAATATAAAACACAAAACTTGGACTTCCCTGGTGGCGCAGTGGTTGAGAGTCCGCCTGCCGATGCAGGGGACGCGGGTTCGTGCCCCGGTCCGGGGGGATCCCACATGCCGCGGAGCGGCTGGGCCCGTGACCCATGGCTGCTGAGCCTGCGCGTCCGGAGCCTGTGCTCCGCAGCGGGAGAGGCCACAACAGTGAGAGGCCCGCGTACCGCAAAAAAATAAAATAAAATAAAATAAAACACAAAACTGTGAAATGTTTAGTGAAATCAAAGTCCTATTCTATGGCAAAACAAGAAAAATTTAAACGCAAAAATTCTTCTCTGCCCTTTGGACTCCTCTGTCCCTGCGCTCTGCATTGTGTGTCTGCATTATGTGTTGACCAGACCTCCTCCGTGAGCAGGAATACTTGCTCACCCATAAAGAGCAACATTCTCCCAGCAACAGCAAGACAACTCCTTAAAAGACAACATTCCTTCTGGATCTTGTAATGGGTCACATGACCCACCCCACATGACACTTAAATCTGGATTATGTAAACTGTCAATAATACGTCACTTGATGTACAGCCCTCTGTCTCATAAAACTTATATAACTGTGCTTTGATCTCTAATGGGCAGAACAGTTCTCAGCGCTTTCTGAGATGCTCTTCCCAGGTTATAATCCTCAAATTTGGCTTAAATAAAATTTTCCAATTCTTTCTTAGCTGTATTGATTAATTTTTTATCAACAGTTTGAAAAAGAAGAAAACTTTCAGGATCTAGGGCTAGCAAAGAGTTCTTAGACTTGACAGCCAAAGTATTATCCATAAAAAGAAAAAATTGATAAATTGGATCTCATCAAAATTAAAAACATTTGCTCTGTTACAGAGTCCACTAAGAGGATGATAAGACAAAGCTACAGACTGGGAGAAAAAATTTGCAAACCACATATCTGACAAAGGACTAGTAATCGGAATATATAAAGAAGTCTCAAGGCTTAACATTTTTAAAAACCCAATAAATCCAGTTAGAAAATGGCCAAAAGACATGGAGAGATATTTCACCAACAGCAAATAAGCACATGAAAAGATATTCATCACCATTAGCCATTAAGGAAATGCAAATTAAAACTGGGAGATCTCACTATACGCCTTCCAGAATGACTAAAATAAGTAACAGTGACAACACCAAATGCTGCTGAATATGCAGAGAAACTAGATCACTCATACATTGAGAGTGGGCAGTAAAATGGTAGTCACGCTAGAAAACAGCTTGACAGTTTTATACGAAACTAAAGATGTAACTACCAAATGATCTAGCAACTACACACCTGGACATCTATCCCAGAAAAATGAAAACATATTCACAAAACACCTGTACACAAAAGTTCATAGAAGCTTCACTCATGATAGCCAAGAGTTGGAAACAACCTGGATATCTGCCATTATGTGAATGGTTAAACAAACTGGCACATCCATATCATGGAATACAGATTCAGTAATAAAAAAGAATCAACAACTGATACATGTAACAACTTGGAGGACTCTCTAGAGAATTATGCTGGATGAAAAGTTACATACTGGGTGATTCCATTTATATAACATTCTTGAAATAAGAAAACAAAAGAAATAGAGCACAGATAAGTGGTTGCCAGACATGAACGACGGGAGGGAAGTATGTGGGTCTATAAAAGGGTACCATGAGGGATCCTGTGGTGATGGAAATACTCTTTATGTGAATGAAAAAATGTGAATACCTTGGTTGTGACACTGTACCAAGAGTTTTGCAAGATGTTACCACAGGAGGCATAGGGCAAAGGATACACAGGCTCTCTCTGCATCATTTCTTACAATTCTATCGCGTCCACATTGTCTTCAAAGAAAAATTCAACAAAACATGGCTTTCCAGGGATACTATTACATAGGAAAATGCTCTTATTATAACATGTGAAAAAGCAAAATATGAAAATATAGTTTAAGTAATGACAAATTTAGAGAGTGTGTCTATTTATATACGTGCTGAGTTATGTATATACTATGTACATATGCATACGCACAAACACAAAATCTGTATTTATGCCGAGCTTAACAAATGGGAATACGGAAAGGCAATGATTAGTAGAAGGGGGGATAGATACATATTTTTCTTCATTATAATTCAGTACCTTTTTCAGTTTTTAAAAAATGTTTATAGGCAACAACAGAACAAACCAGCATAAGCCATGACCACCCGTTCAACTCAAACTTCAAAACTTCAGACCCTTCCTAGCAGGGTATCAAAAGAAATGGGAAATTATTGAAAATCTGGATCTGATATCAAATAAATAAATTATCCTTTCCCACTCTCCAAACTGATGACTTTTATAATTAATGGGCTAATTTAACTGCAAATCTTCAAGTCAGTAATATTAATTAAAAAGAAGACATGTAAATGACCTTCTGAAAAGGACTTATCTCTTAATTTGCCCACAAATGAGCACTTGCGATTACTTCTTAATCAATACCAGGAAGCTGGCTAGAATTAATGCCAGGCCTCTGAGCTTCAGCCACTTTTAAGAGCACTCGAGATCACCGCACGCAGAATGTTCAAGGCTGGCCCTATATTATATCCTTTAATTTACCTGACCTTTCAGGCAGTGAGTGAATTTAAGGCCTTCCATAGGCTTGGCCTGAATAACTGGCAACTTTCATTACTTTAATCATTGACCAAAAGCTTTGGGAAATGTCAGCCTTTCCTATGCCATTGTTTAATATGTTAACAAGATCATTAATATCTTCCTTTGCTGAGAAAAGGGTCTGATACATAAAAACTGGTAGGAGGATGGCGGTGGATGGGAATGAATAAAACTTTAATTTTATTTCCAAAAAAACTGGAGTTACTTACTCACTACCTTTCTTCTTGCATTTAGTTATAGCATAAATGGTGGCTAGCAGGTTTCTAAGAATCGATACCTAGAGGCAAAATGCATTGGCTTCTTATGTGAGATCTGGGTCTAAAGTCATCATAGAAGGTGAAAATCAAACAAACATATTCCAAATGACCCCTGGCATCCCTTAAATTGTCCAGAAAGACTTGTTACTATACATTTGTATATAATGCATCCCTGTAGCTTTTCCTTTCAGGGCTAGCCCTAGGTTAGTTCACTTTCTTTCTCAAGGATGTTGTCAACTACTGTGTTTTTTTGCACATCTTAACAAGCATTTTGTAAGCAGCTTTTGGCAGGAAAGAGCTCTCTGCAGGAGGCCCCTTTGTCTGTCACTAACCTTAAACCAGGCACCCCCCCATGCTCCACTCATCTCTGGCCCTAGCACACCTTTCAAATCTTTTGATTGCACAATACCTTGCCTAACCTCTAATCTGTTGGTTCTTTCCATAGATCAAAGAAGTAGAAATGAGGAATAAGTAATTAACAGATGGTCAGACCTCTTCCCCAGCTTCCCCTTCAGTAAGAGGGGGAACAAACTGTGCGAACAAGATAGCATCTAAAGAAGGATCGCGAAGACTCAACAAGCCTGCACACAAGCCTGCATGCAGCGGGGGATGGCGACTCTGACCCCCCCATCTCAGAGTTAACGGAGATTACTTCCCTTCTTCCCTTGAAAACTTTCATGGCTGAGCACTGAGTCCATTGTCGCCCCAGATTGCTGGCATTCTGATTAAAAGCAACTTTCCTTTCTACCACCTTCTGCCAGTATTGATTTTTTTTAAAGCGGGGAGCAGCCAGATCCGATTCGGTTAATGATTTCACCAATCTGTCAACAGGAAGACCCTTAAAAACATTGCCATGTATTTTCAGTACCTTTTGCCCATATGCATCAGCTGTTCCAGGCTTGAATGTTTACGTTTCCATTCCCTTGAAAATATAAGTGACTCAGTATGGGAATTGCCAAGTTGAACTCAGCTAAGGTAA
Source organism: Lipotes vexillifer (assembly GCF_000442215.2). Lineage (NCBI taxonomy): Eukaryota > Metazoa > Chordata > Mammalia > Artiodactyla > Lipotidae > Lipotes > Lipotes vexillifer. The sequence continues at coordinate 2,300,056 of NW_006799066.1, read as the reverse complement.
ATAAATACTTGCAACTACCTGACGGCCCTGCAACATCTGTCCACCGCAGCAGCATCTTCACTGGGTACAGTTTCCTGCTTAAATTAGTACAGGGTTTCTCCAAGTTGGAGGCTGAGGTCTAACAAACAACATTAGCACCAAACCGGAATGTTTATTAACTCAACAGCATCACTGTAGAAAAAAAGTGTAGAATATCTATTTTATTGATTATCGTTTTTCTAATGAAGGGAAAAGCAATGCTGAATAAATAAGTGGGAAAAAATTTAAACAAGTCACTGTAAGTAATCGTCCTCTGCCAGGGAGGCGGTCACAACAATTGCACCAGTTTTCAGACACAGCTGGATGGAGCAGTAGCTTTGAGCAGTAGCTTTAAGATACACCCTACTTGGGGCTTCCCTGGTGGCGCAGTGGTTGAGAGTCCGCCTGCCGATGCACGGGACGGGGGTTCGTGCCCCGGTCCGGGAGGATCCCACCTGCCGCGGAGCAGCTGGGCCCGTGAGCCATGGCCGCTGGGCCTGCGCGTCCGGAGCCTGTGCTCCGTGGCGGGAGGGGCCACAACAGTGAGAGGCCCGCGTACCGCAAACAAACAAAAAAGATACACCCTCCTTGCCTTGCTCACAGCTGGGTTGACCGCTTAGGCAGCTACTGGATCCTCGTAAGTCATTTCTATGCTTCCAACCCCAAGCCTGAATCATATCCTTGACAACGTCCATGGACATGGGTCTGATATTCTAAGTTTGACTCCCTTTAGCCACCGATTTAGTGTGTGTTCCCCAGAGATTTAACTTCTCAGAGACGTGATTTCCTCATCTGCAGAAAGGGATGAAGGGCATGGGGCAACGCGGCTGACTCTGCTGTCAGTTGCAAGGTTCCACTGCAGGTGTCAGGATGAGGATAACCAGTGAGGCACCAAGTGGGGTGGCCACCGTTTCAGATCCTAATGACAGAGCTGTGAGTATACAATTTTTCAGATAATTCAGGGCCAAAGCCTTTCTGAAATCTGAAAATACAAAGGTGGATTTGCAGCCTTTGATGACTGAACACACAAGATTACCATGCTAAGTCATCTTATCACTTTGTGGTAGGTAGCCTTTGTGTCAGCTACTTGGGCAGAGTTTTGTTTATTCATAAATCTCCCACGTCTCAGGCTTTCAGGCTGCTTAGATAAGACCCAACACTCCTCGGTGTTGGTGGAGGAACGTATGAACACAGTAGTATGTTTGCTCTGGTTTTTCTTTTCTTTCTTCCATTTTGTGATTCTTCTGTATATGGGAGGCAACTGTCAATAATGGATGTGATCTTGGTCTCCGAGACAGCAGCCTAGGATCAAAAACCATATTTGCCAGACATGGGTTATCTGACCGGGAGTAAATTATTTACCTTCTCTAAACCTTGCATTTTCTTATCTATTAAGGGGAAAGGCCACTTTCTTTGGGAGACTGATGTCAGGGTGAAATGAGCTCCCTCTGTGAACTTGCCTGGTACCCAGCATATCTTCAAGTCCTCCTTTGTTTCTTTTCCCCTGCTTTCCGCCCTCTGCACTCAGTGTCTTTTTTATTCTGGATGAACCTAGCACCTAGTGTCAGGGTCCTTCGAAAGTTCTTTTCTCAATGGGATAGTAATTAAATAGTGTGGTGTGATTTAAAAAAATCTATATTTGGTATTTGTGGGTTCCTGGGACAGAGCTTCTCAAACCTTTGGGATTTCCTGAGATAGGAGTATCTTTTGTTATTCACAAGGAGCCCCTTTTGACCTTACCTGAGTTTCTGTTAATGAGGTAACTCTTCGGGACAAAAGCCCTAGCTAGCTTCAGGGAGAGAGCTGGTTGCCAGAAGCAACCGCAGTTAGAAGGTTGAAACTTTCCGCCCCACTCTCTTTGGGGAGGACAGAGGGACTGAAAATTGAGCTCAACTACCAATGGCCAGTGACTTAATCAATCATGCCTACATAAAGAAACTTCCTTAAAAACTCTTGAACAACGTGGTTCCAGTAGCTTCTGGGTTGGTGAACAGAGCAACACATCGAGATGCTGGGAGGACGGCACACCTGGAGAGGGTGCAGAAGCCCCAACTCCCATCCCTTGCTCTTTTCTTCTCTTCTAATTGGCTGTTCCCAAGTCGCATCTTTACAATAAACCAGTACTTATGTAGTGCCTTCATGAGTTCTAGTGGGGGGCTGTAGGAACGCCTGAATTGGTAGTTGCCTGGGCAGGAGTTTGAGTAGCTGGGTATCCTACTGCAGCTGGTGGGTGAAATGGGTCAGACTTTGTGGGACCTAGCCCTTAACCTGTGGAGTCTGAGGTAGCTGGGTTGTTAGTTTCAGAACTGGATCCAATAGGTGGACAACCAGTTGGTGTTGAATTGATTAGTGTCAGAACTGAATCACTGTGAGAATTTCTCAAAAAAATCAAAATGTGGATTTAAATATAACTGATCTTCATTGAGATCAGAAGAATTTCATGGTAAACATATACAAGTTGGTAGCACAAAATACTTTCTGACTGACTTTCAGTTTCAAAACCCTTTCCACTTTTGCTCTCAATGCTAAAGGCTGTCTATGCTTGAAAGAAGCAAATATATTTCACATCTTGCTTTTTTTCTCTTTCCGTGGAGGTTTCAACTATATATATTAGAAGTACATCAACTATTGAGTCAAGGATTTTGATTAGAGTCTAAAAATGCAGAGTGGATTTACCACGAAACTAAGAAAGTTAGGCTCAGGACCCCTTCCTTGAAAAGATCCCTTCGTTTTCAAAGGAGCCCAGCTGGTAAAATCCTGGCATCCTTAAATAAGCCATTCAGAGGGCAAGGACAATACATAGTACAACGAAGGAGGAACAGGAAACAAAAGGGGAAGAAAAGTAAGGAGTGTGAAGTTAAAGAGAACTGAAAGTAAGAAAGAAAAGGGCTAGTAGGGAAGAGGGAGGGAGCAGACATTTCAAAGCATGGAAAGCGTGCTCCATGTCACAGGAGACCGCAGTCGCCTCACTACACTCAGATGCAATTACCGTCTGCCCTCTGTATTCAAGGGTTTGGCACTTGCTGATTCAAATAACTGCGGATTGAAAATATTCGAAGAAAAAATTCCAGAAAGTTCCAAAAAGCAAACTTGAATTTGCTTGACAACTATTTACTTAGCATTTACATTGTATTCGCAACTATTTACATAGCATTTACATTGTATTAGGTATTATACATAATCTAGAGCTGGTTTAAAGCACACAGGAGGATGTGTCTATGTTATATGCAAATACTATGCCGTTTATATAAGCCACTTGAGCATCTGTGGATTTGTGTATCTGCGGGGGTCCTGGAACCAATTCCTTGTGGATACCTAGGGATTTGTGTATTGCTGCTCTCTTACAGGTGAGAAAACTACAGCTCACAGACAATGTCACACGTGGCAGAGACCGAATTTAAAGCTCTCCCACACACCACCTCTGATCCTTTAGCAAATTCTGCCAGTTCTGATTTCCAACTGTAAGTCAGTTCTGATTACTCTCCCCTCTGTCACTGCCACCACCCTAGTCCAAGCTACCTTTATTTCTTACCTGGACCACCAGAATCATCTCTCTATGGGTCCTCTTGCTTCTACTCTTTGTTTCCTATATGACAGTCACACCAATTTTTGATCCTGTCATTCTACACTCAAACTTCTGTTGGGTTCCCATTACATTGAGGCCAAATCCAAATTCCTACCATGGCCTACGAGGTTCCTACAGGATCTTGCCCCTACTCAGCTCTCCATACTCACAGCCAGTTAGGGACACAACACAGCATCCCTGCTATTTGTTGTACACACTGAGCATACTTCCATCTTGGGGACCTGGCCTCCTCCCATATCTTTGAATGATTTGCTCCTGTCTTCCACTTGGGCCTCTTAACTCCATCCTCTCATGAAGTCACCCTCTGTCCCCTTATCCTGCCTTTTGTTCTCTTGATAGCACTTAACAGATGATATCATGTCATGTATTTATGTGTTTACATATTATGTCTCTTTCACTACAATAAAAGCTCCATGAGAGCAGGTTCTTTTCATCCCCCAGTTATATTCTCCGCACCTACAATAATACCTGGCACAGAGGAGATGCTCAACGAATTTGTTGCATGAAAATGTCTGATTCCAAAGCTGAGAAAAGAAAATTTTTAAGAAAGTTGGAACTTCTTTTAAAGAAAATTTCTAAAACAGATCATCTCTTGAAAAATATGTAGAAAATGAACATTTTCCAGTAAGCATTATGCCTCTGGTGCATTTATACCAGCATTATTTCTTGCCTTACATGCCTGACAAAGTGTTTTGATGACTGCTGTCATGTTTTGTAGAGCCCCTTGAGTTACTTGAAGGAAAACACAATATAAATGCAATGTAATAAACTACCTCTCTGTTTGGTACTCATAATAAAGTACATGAGCCTTTTGATGATTTAGTGAAAAACAAAGTAGGGAGTTTCTAAAGGTAAAGAAATAGATCAAGTCAAAAATCATTATACTCTGATCCAAGCATCAAGGGCCCTTAGTGGGTAAACCTATCACGATTTAGAAGTTGGAAATTCATTTCCTGATATTTTCAACAATGGTGAAAGCCTCCTACATGCAAGGCATTCTGTTAGCTGCCACCATTATTATACCCCAGTCTAATCTTTAGTCCAAAGATAAAACATTGATTTTATTGTCTACAAAGCTCTAAATAAGCCAAAATTTTCCCCCTTCTGAAAGTATACATATATTTTACATTAAAAATACTGTAGACAAAGAATGAACAATGAAACTGTATGATTTAATTGGTTAGAGTCACCCAAAGCCAAGATTGTGTAAGTAATTAAAAACTTAACGTGTTTGCCAAGAGTGTTTTTCTACTGCCTTAGATGTCAAGACAGTTAAGTCTGCCGAGCCACTGAAGAGCTCTGTCAGTCTTCAGTGTAATGCCTTAAAAGTTGTGCACTCATGTGGACTTTAATTTTACTGATTAAAAGAAAAAAAAAAAGCCTCTGGGTAAAGCCAGGGTTGTGGTCTAATACTAATCTCTAGCTATTAAACAGTTTGATTCTTGGCTTTTATGGTAAATTTCTAACATCCTATATTTTGCTTTTAATACTGGATATAGAAGATAAAAAAAAAATTTATCAAGTGGTCTTCTTGTTTTCTCCTTTTGGGAAAAACATGTGGGAGAAAATGACTAAAGGAAACAGAAAAGCTGCCATCAATTTGTAAGAGTTTATAGACCCAGCCAGATGGGCAAACAGAGAAAGAGTGGAAAGCAGAAGAGAGAAGGTATTTGTCTTAGTTTTCAGATTGATTTTGTTGTTAACAATGATACACACTGACTTGGTTCTCATTTGGAAAACTAAACTCATTTAAAAATATAGTTACTATTGACACCTGTGATTTCAGAAGAGGAATTACAATTACAACCCTGATTTGCAATGTTTAAGCTTGCTAGGAATCTTTGGAGAAGTTGATAACGTAAACATTGAGTATAAATTTTGAAGTATATCAAAAGTCCATTTTTTGGTAGTGCTCCAAAAATGATCAATCATAGGTTATCCTTTGTTGTATTTAAATCATGAGATGCTGTATATGATGCATATCCTTCCTATAGAAGTTACCCTTCAGGATACCTCACGGCATCAAATTCTACCGGGGGCTAAGGTTTCCTTCATTTTACTTTTTTACAAATTCAAATATGAAGAAATGATTGTTACTGACTTAATTCCAATAGGGAAAATAAGAGGAAAGAAATTACACGAATAAAAATGGGATTTTCCTTTAATCAGCGTCTTATGAATAGCAGAGTAAACTTCTGGTACAGGATGAAAGTGATTATACCCCCCAGAAGGTACAGGACTAAAGAAATAATATGGACAGTGATTTCTTCTCCAAGAAATAAAGCCCATCACCATGCTTTCTCAGGGACAAGTGCATTAGGGCACTGGCTGATGCAACGGTGCTTAATGGTCCCAGAGCAGGTGCATCACCCTCTCTGACAGCGCTCATTTGCATATGCACATTTAATCGCATCGGGAGGTGTGCATTGAGGGTTCCCCCAGAGCAGCAATACAGACATTCTCAGGTAAAAGCAGTTCTTCATAAACGTTATAACCTCATTCCAAACTCCAGTTGTCAGTGAACAGCTTTCTAGATTGACATCTTAAATCAAGAAAATGTCACACATGTACAGTAACTGGCCTAATCTTTTCTGTAAATTGCTGCCTGTGGTTTTCAAAAACGTAGTAAATTGCTGGCAATTGACAATGTGTCTCCCTGCATGGCTAACTTCACTTCTGCACACTTAACAAATCAGTCTTAAATTATTCATCAGATCACCCAATGTCTAGGCTCTCCTGACTGTCACTGATCTCAGGGACCAGTAGCCTGTCTGCCTTTTATACTAAAGTAAAATTCATACCATGTTCTCGGCATATAAGATTAACTGTATGTAGGAAATAATAATTACACTCTTTGTCTCAGGATCTCACTTAAGGGTGAGCACAGCTCGCTACACAATCAGTGCCTCTGCTGTTCTCTGCTGCCCAGAAGCAGGACAGAGCATCTTCTCACACTAATCCTTAAAATAGTCTTAATGCGCCCCGATACTTCAAATACACAGAGGAAGTGTTTTCTCTATTAATTCTAGAATTAAGGACAAGCACAAAATGACAAATTATACGTATAAGCTAAAACATAGATGGTCCATGTAGAAATGATGCCTTCAAATCATCGCACATTGTTCTGGAAACAGGGTCAAATCAACTCTCCAGACAGCTCAACCCAATTGAATTTTTGTTGCTAAAGTAAGTGTGGGGATAGAGTGCTTGTTCTGAAAGGGCTTCTTAACTCAAGGCCATTTTTCTTTCAGTAGCACACAGAGGATTTTGCAGGAAGCATGTCTGCCCTTCCTTGAAATACTTTTTGAATCAGTTACTGGCCCTAAGCTAAATAGTGTAGTTGTGCAGTGAAACACTCGTATATTTGAGGAGCACATTTGTCTATTTATGCTCAGGGAAATTAACTCCAGACCCTTAAAAGGACCTCCAGCATTCTGGCATTTTCTCCCAACTGTTCCTAAACATATTTCCAGGCCACTGGTAGTCAGGATCTGTACCTCGAAAGCTCCCTTGTTTAGAGCATGCCCTTATGTGACCACCTCCCAAGGGTAGTGACCTTGGCTCTGATACATGTAACCCCATGGAGTTCTCTCTCCAATATATGCTGGCCAGAAGAGAGTCTGGAGAAAAAATACGGGATGGAGGTGGGTGGATTGATGAAAATTCATTATGGGGAATTTAAAAAAAAGTAGCAACTGAAAGCACTTTTCTGGTGGATGGTAGGTCAATAACAGCATTTGTGTTTTAAAGGTCAGCATGGTACTTATAATGCTGTTCTTTACTGAGTGTGTCTTCCTGTCTTCCTTAGGAAACCCTCCCTGATCCCGGTGATGCTATGTTCTCTGTTCTATGGTATCAGAGGCCTTTTTCCTTCAACATCATAACACTGGTTACGTTTTCTTGTTTTTACCTATTTAATGTCTGTCTTTCCTATGACATAGAACATTTTATGAGGCAGGAACTGGATGTAGCCCTACTACCTGGCACATTGCTTTGAACCAAGTAAATGCTAGGTAAAATGATCTATAGAATTATATATGATTGGTCAGGTATTATTTTCAGCTGCATATTTCAAGCCCCCCCCCAAGAGTACCCCCCCCCCCATATGAAAGAAATCTGCGTGGGCAACACAGGGCTGATACAGCTCCACAGCGTTAGGGTCCCAGGATCCTTTTTTCATTTTACTCAATTATTCTCATGGTTGACATCCTCATGGTGGACATGGTTGAGATCTCAACCTCGACATCCTTAAGGTTACTTCATAGTCCCAAATGGCTGGCACCGTTGTGGTAGCAGAATAGTGGTCCCCAAAGATGTTCATGTTCTAACCCTCAGAACCTGTGAATACGGTACCCTGCATGGCAAAGGGACTTTATAGAGATGATTAAAGTGAAGGACCTTGATATGCTGAGATAAGCCTCTGTTATGCACGTGGGTCCAATCTAATCACAGGAGTCCTTAAAAGTGGAGAACGTTTCCTGGCTGCAGAGAATCAGAGAGATGGCAGCATAAGAAGGTTTGGGCTGCCATCTCTGGCTTTGAAGACAGGGAGGAATGTGGGCAGTCTCTAGAAGCTGGAAAATGAAAGAAAACAGATTCTCCCCCAGAGCCTCCAGAAAGGAACACGGCCCTGCTGACACCTTGATTTTAATTTATTTTAATTTTTCCCAGTTATACTGAGCTATAATTGACACACACTATTGTATATGTATATATTGCAAAGTGATTACCACGGTAAGTTTCATTAGCATCCATCCCTTCACAGAGTTACAAAGTTTTTTGTGATTAGAAATTTTAAGATCTATTCTCCTAGCAACTTCCAAATATACAATACAATAGTGTTAACTATAGTCACCATGATGTACATTACATCCCCAGGACTTATTCACCTTATAACTGGAAGTTTGTACCTCCTGACCACCTTCATCCATGTTTCCAACCCCTCACGCCCTGCCTCTGGAATCCACTAATGTGTTCTATCTGTGAGTTTGTTTCTTTAGATTCCACATGTAAGTGGTATTACTCATTATTAGTCTTTCTCTGTCTTACTTATTTCACTTAGCATAATGCCCTCAAGGACCATCCATGTCCCCTCAAATGGCAGGATTTCCTTTTTCTTCATGGCTGAGTGATATTCCTATAAAATACCACTTTTTCCTTAACCATTAATCTGATGATGCACACTTAGGTTGTTTCCATGTCTCGGCTATTGCAAATAATGCTGCAGTGAACATGGGGGTGCAGATATCTTTTCAAGAAAGTGATTAAATTTCCTTTGGGTAAACACCCAGAAGGAGAATTGCTAGATCATATGATAGTTCTATTTTTAATTTTTTGAGGACCCTCCATACACTTTTCCATAGCGGCTGTGTCTCACACCTTGATTTTAGACCACTGAGACTCAGGTCTGATTTCTGATCTACAGAAGAAGGGTGAGATTTGTATTCTTTTAAAAGTCACTAAGTTTGGGCCTCTGCTTCTAAACTGAATTAGCTTTTAAGTAGCCTTTTCAGAAGCCTTCACAATTCTTCTGCTTATATCTTTTTTTTTTTTTTTTTGCGGTCCGCGGGCCTCTCACTGCTGCGGCCTCTCCCGCTGCGGAGCACAGGCTCCGGACGCGCAGGCTCAGCGGCCACGGCTCACGGGCCCAGCCGCTCCGCGGCATGCGGGATCCTCCCGGACCGGGGCACGAACCCGTGTCCCCTGCAACGGCGGGTGGACTTTCAACCACTGCGCCACCAGGGGAAGCCCAGGAGAGTAATTTTTGTGACCAAACTTGTGCCCAGAATCTGTTACCCAGTGTAATAATGAATGGGAATAGGGTTGGAGATGAAATAGTTCGGAGATAGCTTATTCAAAGAAATAAAACCATTTCATGATTATAATCCACTGAGTTGAGACAATAACCCAGTTATTCAATTATATATATATATATATATATATATATATATTTATTTATTTATTTATTTATTTATTCAATTACATTTGCATTGGCTTTGTTCAATGCCTCTCATTCTGCAGCAATAAATAGAGTTACTGTTGATCGAATAATACATCCATCTGCTCTTTTGAAAAAACTATTTGAACCTCTACAGAAGGACATAAGATTATCACACAAACTTGTGATTAAAAACTCCAAACACCACCCAGGCCGCAGCAATTACTTAGTTCACTGTGGTTTCTGTATGTCATTGGACTATAATGTAGCAGCAAATTGGATTTTTTTAGCAAAGGTTTTCAAAATGTTTGTATTTGATGAAATCTATGGAAATATAATACTGAGTTTAAATGTGCTTATAATTTTCTTTACTGTGGAAAAGAAGCTACAGGGAAAACAATTATCTTACCATATCTTACCACAAAGAACACTGAAGATGCTATTTTCAGAAGTTATGTTCGCTTAAACCAAGGCCAAGGGAAAAAGTATAGTTTAAGTCCTTTGGAATAAGGAATGCATAACTATATTTACAGAGCTTTGCTACTTTTTTTTTTTTTAAATAAAAGAACAAAATTGCATCACTTAGGTAAAGGACTGTGTAGGAAACAATAAACATTTGCAAGCTTTTGGGTCTCATTTCGATTTAATGCCCAGAAGCAGATTGTGATGGTTCTTCCTTTATAAATCTTTAATAACTGGATAGATGTCCACCATCACCTCCAATCTCCCATTCCCCCAGTCAATATTACAGACAAAAACATTCTTTCAGGATAGCAGGATAAATATATACTAATATATTAGTTCAGAACGTAAAATATTTTGTTATTCCAGTGAACTGAAAGTTTAAGCATTTTTCCAAAGATTCTCATTGATACAGATATGCTATTACTCATGATACAGTCAAAAGGATGTCATTCCTGTAGTTTCAAAAGCAGGCATAGTTTTGCTGGGTTTATTGGATGCTACTCCTATATAATTTGCTGATACATTATTCTCAAATACAGACATTTTGTATCCTAGCTTCAGCCCTCCATAAACATCACATTTCAAGGTTCTTTCTGGAAAATGTCTGAGGAAAAAATCATCAAAAGGAAAGGATAAATGCAAGTTTAATAGTCATTGCTAGATTCAGCAAGCTGTATTTACGTAAAGAAAGAAATACACTATGCATCACTTATTTAGTTTGAAACTGCCCACAGAAGAAGAATTCTTGGAAACATAAAAATATTTAGAATGTTTATGACGGATAATGGATGGATTGTAAGCAGCTGAAGGGGACTGGGAGTTCTGTTTCCTGTGCAATAACTTCTACACAGAACTCTGAATTGCCTAAACGTTTCCTACTTGAAAGTGCCTGCCCAAAGCCAAAGTTAGTGGAAGAATCCCACCTTGAAGGAAAATGAATCGTGATCAAGAAAGAGATTTTTCCTAGTAAGTACAGAGGAACAACTCAGGCTAGATAACAAGAGTGAGCCTTGAAAAAGAAGAATGATCTCATTGACCCTCTGCCAGGCTGCTCAGGTGAAATATTCAGCTGAGGAGTCTCACAAGAGAAGAGAACCCCTGCGACTGAACAGTGATGATTTAAGTCAAAAGAGGATGAGAAAGTGCTATTATTGCCATTTGGGGAAATGGCTTAAATTTCTTTCTTTTTTTTTTTCACATCTTTATTGGAGTATAGTTGCTTTACAATGTTGTTAGTTTCTGCTATACAACAAAGTGAATCAGTATACATATATCTCCATATTCCCTCCCTCTTGCGTCTCCCTCCCACCCTCCCTATCCCACCCCTCTAGATGGTCACAAAGCATCGAGCTGATCTCCCTGTGCTATGCGGCTGCTTCCCACTAGCTATCTATTTTACATTTGGTAGTGTGTATATGTCCATGTCACTCTCTCACTTCCTCCCAGCTTACCCTTCCCCCTCCCCATGTCCTCAAGTCCTTTCTCTACGTCTGCATCTTTATTCCTGTCCTGCCCCTAGGTTCTTCAGAACCTTTTATTTTTTTTTTTTAGATTCCATATATATGTGTTAGCATACAGTGTGTTTCTCTTTCTGACTTACTTCACTCTGCATGACAGAGCCTAGGTCCATCCACCTCACTACAAATAACTCAATTTTGTTTCTTTTATGGCTGAGTAATATTCCATTGTATATATGTGCCACATCTTCTTTATCCATTGTTCTGTCGATGGGCACTTAGGTTGCTTCCATGCCCTGGCTATTGTAAATAGTGCTGCAGTGAACACTGGGGTGCATGTGTCTTTTTGAATTATGGTTTTCTCAGGGTATATGCCCAGCAGTGGGATTGCTGGGTCGTATGGTAGTTCTATTTTTAGTTTTTTAAGGAACCTCCATACTGTTCTCCATAGTGGCTGTATCAATTAAGTTTCTTTAAGAATCAAAATACCCACAAATCAGGTACTATGAAAAAAGTGCAGTCATTAAGACATGATATAGAGAAACAAACATAGGTAGTTTTCCTTTTGTGCGAAGGCAACGTGAACGAGGGTACAGAGGAGAAATCAGGAAGGGTTAGTCCATTTCCCCCCCAGGCTTCCTGCCTAAGTTTTAGAAAACCCCTGATCAAAGCTCATGATTAATATAAGTCTACAGAGAATTTCTATACATTCATTTTTTATGTCTAAATTATGCTCATGCACCGTCACGCACAGTCAGAATTCTAGGAAAATGTGACACACTGAAAATTCTCTAGGATCAGTAATGTGTAAGTTCCATACGTCTCTCAGGAAAAGTCAATTAGAAGAAATATTAGCGTAAAGTTTCTACAATTTGGAGTAATCAGAGAGATGCCATAAGGCATCAGCTTAATTTTGGGGGGATTAAAAACAAGCACAACTTGAGTTCTCAACATAACTTGTCTTTCAGTAGCTTTAAATGTAGCAAATGAGTTGGGTTGTCATATTTACATTCTGAATGGATTCCTAGGAAGAAAAAAATGATTTCAAGTCTTGGGACTTCCAAAGAAGCAGCAATAACTTAATTGTACCCTTGGTGATCTTAAAGTACAGCATGAAAAACAGTCTTAGTGCCTCCAAAGATGCATAAAGTCCTTCCAAGGGGGGCGGGAGGGACAGCAGGAGAATCTAGCTGCAGAAGCATTTCAAAAACGCTATTTCCATGTTGAAGGAAAGGGTTTAATTAATCGTGTTACAGCTGTGAAGTTAATATGCAGATCTGAGATCCTATCACAAGGGACTGTTACATACTTTTTAAACAAGTCACTCAGTTCCACATTTTCTTCCCTTTTACAGCTCTTGCATAGTAATAAATATTTGTCCCACAGGTTTGCATAATGAGGATCCTGATGTCTGTTAATTTCTCAATAAAGATGATGATGTTGATTGGCAATTATAAAAACCACTTTTTACCGAAACCTCACAATACACCAAGATCCTTTCTAAGTTCTTTGTATGAATCATCTTACTTAATTCTTTCAACAATCCAATAAAACTAGTGCTGTGGTCTTCCTCACTTTGCAGAAAAGGAAACTGAGGCTCCAGTAGATTATGAAAGTGCAGGCACTTTTGGTCACCTACCCACAGTCATCCTCAACCTCACCATACATGCACACATTCCCATTTCCTTCAAGTTCTGGAAGGTCTGGGGAGAATCAGGACCTTCAAGACCACAGTGACAAAAGTATGATGCCAAGCTGATGGGCAGATAACAGCAAAGGGAAAAATCTGAGGGGTGTGATCAAGAGTCCCCATAACAGGCCAGACGTATGATTTGCTCATGGCCAGGCGAGTACACTATTAGTTAACGAGAATGGCTCAGTAGTGCCTGTCATTGAATAACACCCGAATCCATAGAGATGTGGTGGAAATTAATCTGAATCCGGTCTTTTGAGAAAGATTCACCATTTTAGAATGGACCTTTTGGGCAAAAATCAAAGTAGAGGGAGGCTTCTATTAATCTATCCAAGTGGGTAATTCCAAGAAATGCCTTCATGAACTAGCAGGAGACAGAGGGCTCTAGAAAGTTAGTATATAAACTAGCACACGCGGACGAGGAATATCTTATGAAATGGGGTACAACCTGGAAAAAATGGCAGAGGTGCTTGGGTTTATCAAGGGTCCTTAACTCTGCTCTAGTTTTCAGAATAGATTCCCTACAGGCTGGAATTGAGGCTTACCTGTGGCTAGCCAGGGAGAGGTTACCAGCCTTTGAAACAGTAAATAGAGACCAACAGCATCTCTTTAGGATGCTCCTTTTGGAGTCATCTATCCTATTTATGATCTAGAATACTTGGTTGACTGCTTAATGGCATTTGAACGGGTAATAAAATGAGTAACTGGGACCACTATACCCATTTTTTTTAACCTTGAACCCAAAGAAACGAGGAAAAAAAAATCCTTGACATGCACATTGATATTAGAAAAGCAGTTACAAGATACAGTTCACAAAGGTTACCTTGAGCCGTGGAGGGAAATCAGCCTTTGGGGAACAAATCAATGCTACTATTATTATAGTTTTTAAAAATTAAAAAAAATCACATCACAGGATTATTTTGCAGCTTACCTGAGTTACCATATTTGGTAACAATGCGCAACACCAAAAAAACCCTGATTACTATCTTTATTGGTGAAGCTGGTCCTGTTTTTATATTTCACAGAGACTTTCGGGGTTCAGTGCTTTGCCTAAGGGCCCATAGTTTATAAGCACTAAAGACAAGATTTGAATCCAAGACTTATGGTTTGAAATTCAGTCCTCTTTCAACACACTATGATGTCAATTCCATGGAACAAATTTCCTCTGGTCTAATTTATTCCAAACCAATTAATAGAGAAAGAGATAAAAGATGATTTCCACCCAGTGAAATAAAAGTATGACTTAAAATGACCAATCAAATCATGAGTTACAAAATGCTATGGGTTGAAAAATGCTATGCTTAACTTATTATCCATAATTATTTTATTCATAAAATTGCATTTTAAAATTACTTTATAATCTGCATGTTACAGATGATAACTGGGCACTGATTTAAGTACTTTCTTCTGTCTTAGAAATTAGGTAGAGGTAAAGGTAGATGTTGGTGCATTTGTATGTAACTCAGAAATGTCATTTCTGGTTCCTGAATACATTTGCCAATGTGAGAAAATGATGACAAGTTCTAATTATAAAGCTATTATAGTGTAGAACAAAGAGTAACCACCTCTGGAGGTTCTGGAGAAAACCCTTCAGGGATATTTGCTGCTTGGCTAAATCAAAAATTCTTTGTTAGCGTATGGACTTCAGTGGAGCCTAACAATTCTAAAAGTCTCTGTGTTGGTCAAGGCAAATTTTCTAAGATCTAAACCACAAATGCTACTTAAAGAAAATTTGACACTATCATACAACAATAGAATGTTTGCACAAATATAGTTGATAACAAGAAATCTAGAAGATAGATGACAGCTTTCTTATTCTTTTTGTAATTATACTGTTAGGTTTCTTCTCTACGATTTCAAGTGGGAACTGTGCTGGTTTATGAGAAAAATGCTTAAGAAACATAACTAGAAACTTAACCCAAGATGCTCTTCCATTTGGATGGTAATCAAAAGATGATTCTGCAAGAGTCATAATGAAAATTATGTGCTTTGCTGACATGAGTTCTAGACAGACAGAAATAATATTTGTATCATGTTGCATCAAGACAATTCTTTTCTGATCAGGATTTCACAATAGGAATCACTGCACTGATGTATGTAGTTGTC
Source organism: Lipotes vexillifer (assembly GCF_000442215.2). Lineage (NCBI taxonomy): Eukaryota > Metazoa > Chordata > Mammalia > Artiodactyla > Lipotidae > Lipotes > Lipotes vexillifer. The sequence goes on along the minus strand of NW_006799066.1, from coordinate 2,284,793 downwards.
AGTAAACGTATGCTCCATTTACTATAATGAGGATTTCCTCCTCTGACAAACTTTATTTTTCCAGAATTAATATTCAAGCAAAGATAGAAATTTGCTATTCATATTTGTTACATTTACATCTTAGTCAATCCCTTTTCCCATTTCAAACACAAGAATGTTCAAAGCCATTTTTCACTTAACATATGGGGCTGTGGTCACTGGGACATTAGGCCTTTTTAAAGTGGACACGAGGATACACTGGTAGCTGAGTTCCACGACAGCTTAACAAACTAAATCATAAGGCCATTGTTTCAGAGTTTCATTGGATTAACATGTTCCCAAGGTTATTCTTTCTAATGGTATCCAAACTCTTTTTCAATTAGCATCCATTTGTAATGTTGCTTAGATTACTGTATACATATATATATATATATTAGTATTCCACTTGTAATGTTACTTAGATTATTTATTAGTGTATTCTTTTCAAAAGTGTATTTTAAAAGCATGATGGACTTACCTTAGAGAGCCCACCTACTTCCAAATAGAAGCAGATAATGAAAACATTCCAGGTGACCCAGAGGGCAGTCCATACTGTATACTGGAAAGAAAGGGTGGGGGGAAGAAAGAGAAGAAAAATGTGGAGATGAAAGGCATGCATACTAAATAAATCGATAATAAAAATGTCAATAAGTGTGTCTTCTGGGAAGAAACAGGGCACGCTCAGAAAAGGATGCTCCTTATGTGGTCCCCTAAGATCTCTAGAAATTAAAAATCCAATAGTTTCTACTGCTTTAAGTAGATGCCAATAAAACTAGATTTATTTTTACAGTGCTTTGCTGGCTTGCAGTTGCAAGTTAAATCCAAGCGCTGATTTGATTTGTTTTCTGACTACCAGCTTTTCCAAGGGACACAATTATGCAAATTTTCTGGGGGCTATCTAGCTATCTAGCTAGCTAGCTATCTTTTAGTTACAATAATAAATCATCAAAGGTTTAGGAATGTTAGTCAAAACCCTTCACTTCCATATCCCTGAATGAGGATCATGTTTGAAAATGGATGTATGGAGTAAAATTAACAACCTTTCAACGGTTGGACTATTTTATTGAGTGGAGTGTATGCCCCTAATATAATTATAGAATATAATGTGATTATGTAAAATATTTTTTAAAAGCACACAAGTTCTAATTATGGTAGGATTAATAAGTAAATCCTACTTATTCATAAGTAGGATTAAGAGTGAGCAAATAAGCAACATATTTCCATAATGGGAAAATACCTTCCAATCACAACCAAAAAACTCTAAACATGCCAGCCTTATTGATTAATTGGTTTTATTAATGTATTATGTATTAGGAAATGCCTTCCTCAAGAGTATTAGTCAGACTGAATTAAGGTAGCCTTAGATCAAGACTCATCAATAGAGAGGTCTTAGGGCTCTATTCATCCAGTCACTTTCTTAGGCAGACAAAGACACTGAGGTCTGGAAAACTCACATATAGGACGGCTTGGATGACTCAGGATGGAACTTACCATGGCAACACAATGAGCAGATCAAATACAATGGTTTGCTCATTCATTTTACTGTACTGCAAAAATCTATGAATTTGTAACCTCTTAAACAGGCATACTAATTAAATTATTGCTTTTTTCTATAGCTAAATTAAGACAAATATTGAAATAATTTCTTAGCTTCTTCTGTGCTCTGCCAAATAACAGACTTAAGAATTTTAAACACTGTATAAAATAGCCACGATCTTATTACAAACCTTATCAGAAGCTTTTAAACTTTTTCTAAAATTCAATTTACATTTTGTATCTTTGTCATTTATGATTTTTTAAAAGAATAATACATTAAAAAAAAGAATAATACATTTATAATAATGAGTTAAGGCTCCAAAATCACTGGAAATTTAGAGGAGTTGGAAAATATGTTAAAAAGTTAACGTAAGTTAAAGTATATATTTAGGCTTTTGGTCGTTGCCGACACTGTTGACCTGAAACCTTCTGCTGGCAAAGTCTTCTAGTGTGAGTGGGTGTAGATGTTTCCATTGAAATGCATTTTTCTGAACCACAAAATATTCCCATGAATATTGAAAATAGCTAATCTACATTCTCAATGTATACTTTTTGCAAACTGATAAAGTCACAATAACCACAACACATTTTAAAGATGTTGCTAATCAGATGGCATCTAGTATCTGATATTTTTCATTCCAAATAAATATAATTATGGGTATATTTGAGTGACAGAGTAGTGCAGACCACTAATTCAGGAGGAAAAAGCCAGTGATAAAGGTTAAGGGAAGGACATAAAATAAAGCAAGACTAAAGTAAGAAAATGAACTGAATTAACTGTAAAACCACATGATTCTTAATTATTAGGACTGCAAGCCGAAACCCATAAGTATTCTTTTAGAAAAGTAAATCAACTCATAGTTATAAAAAATACATAGTAAAAAATTCTACTTAAAATCATAGCACAAGCTTAGGGATTGAAGTGTATTCTGATCCCTCACAAGTTGTACTATTGATGACACTTTCAAACATTCAAAGATAAAATGATCAGGCTGAGTAGATTCCAAGCCTCAGCTCCGAAATTCCTAACAAGAGTTACTCCACTGCTTTCTGCATTCCTGGTACTGTGATAAGCACTTTACACAGATTAAGTCATCTAGCCATCACATTAATACCAAGGTAGAGAGGAAATCATCTGATCACCCAGTTAGTGTCAGAGTTGGGATAGGCACTCTGGCAGTATGACTCCAGAGCTGGGGTGCTTGGGCATTACATGACAGTCTTCATTTTAAAAGATCTTAGGAAAAGGACTACAGATTAATTTGCAAGTTAACACTTCCCCAAATTCTGCAATTTATCAAATAACCAATTCACCAGATTACCAGTTTACCAAAAATTCATTCATATATATTCTATAACTGGTTATGTTTTTGAAATGATTTCTTTTGTATTTTGCTATTAATGTGTCCTGCGTTATATAAATACGTAGTTTTTTAAAAAGCAATCTTGTAATTTTCTTTATTCTAATACACTGGTTTGTTGAGAACAAAGAATACCTGTACAGTTGAATTTTGGATCGTTATGAGATGGAAACCATATACCTCAATGTGCACCTGAGACTCAAGTCTGCACACAGAGGTAAGAGGAAAGGATTTCTAGCAACACTAATAACACATCCAAAGGAATTTTGCCTAAGCAGAAAGCATTAGAACCACATATGGTATAAGACACTGGCTATCCTCCCTCTCTTCTTTTTGATGTGGGTTAATTTATTTATAATGCAATTGAAACTAGAATAAAAAAAAGAGATAAACTACATTTTTAACAAATACCTTTTGGTTATCATGGAGTATGCCTACAAGCTCAGACAGCCACATAGATATATTTGAAGTATAGAAGACTTAACTTCTCAAAGTAAAAAAAAAAAAAAAAAAAAAAATCACTCTGTATAATTTATCTATCCATCTATTTACCCATCATCTATCTATCTAAATATAATCTATCAACCTATTTATCTATCCTACTTTGCTTATGTTCAGTACACATATTTTAAATCCTAATTTAATTAGACAATGCCCATAAAGATGGAAAAACATCTGTGTTCTCTGTGGCTTCCTGGATATTGCACAGTTTTATGAAGATATTTCAGCATTTTTTAATTGAAATGAACTTTAGCAGTCTCCCAGCCTATTTCTTTCTCATAGAGCAATTAGTCCATAACATAAATTATTTTTACTTCCTGAGCTTGTTTGTTTTCCAATTACCAGGAAGGCCACTCATTCATTCATTCATTCACTTGTGTATCAATCAGATACAATATTATACTCAATATGTTAGATTCACTCAAAAAAAATGTAGGTCCCTTGCTCACCCATCGTTCTAATAGTTTCTGGAGTTTAGTATTCATGTCCAGGGGGAAATAAATCTGAGAGCACTGAATGGAAACCTAACACTCTTAACTGCCATGTTGAGCAGTAACTCTGGAGGGAGATTTATGATGACATAGTAGGGATATTTCCCTGTATAACAATTCAAGTGAAAGCAAGTTGCAGTTCTTTGGATGTGGACATTTGTATAAAAGTCCAAATAACTAACTTATGGGCCTAGCATACTTACTTGGCTTTCTTTTTTTAATTTTTAAAGGAAGCTTTGAGTTACTTTTAATTCCAATGTTAATCTTTATTCAAAAACTGTCAAGTTAGCTAATATTTCTGCATTTAAATTAATGTAAAACCGTTTGATTAAATTATTATCCATGAAATGATAAAGATTTAAATAATTGTAGAGCAGACTCTCGTTCTAGAATTCGTAAGTAAGATTTTAAAATATTTGACATAGGAGCAAAGCAGACATAGGAGTAAACAGCTGATTCCAGAACAGTACTTTTTATGACTGTTAAATATGACTTAGCCCACACTCTGCTTCATTTTGTCGACAGCCAAGGAAACACAAAAGTTCATTCAAATGCTATGATTCCACTTGGCATCCCTAATGTATATATCCCACCTTGTACCTTAGCTAAAATAAATTTTAATCAGCGAAAGAGTACCCTATGACAAAGTTGGTTTTATGTTCTAAAAATAAATGTAGCAGTAGCAAATTGTACCTGCTCAGCAGTGATGGTAACCAAAGGGGAATTATCTCTCTTTCATTTTGTGATTTGGGTGAATTTTTCTAACAGTCTTTGCAATGCGACCTCCTCAAGACAGTGTCAGGGGCCCACAATGTTATATTTATTAGAAAAAAAATAAGTCAAGGAATAAGTCAGCTAATGCGAGGTGCAGGCAGAGCAGCACATACTATTTTATCTTATAAATCCTGGTGTTCAGATGGAAAGAAGCAAGGCAGTAAGGACAGCTTCTGTTGCAGAACTATTGTTGCCACGTTCTGAGATAAGAAATCACCGTCTAGTCCATCCAGTAAAATAATTTCATCCAATAACCTTTAATTAATTTATTATTTGTTTAATCAAGTATTAAGCATCTTTAAAGGCCCATGCACATCAGGATAACTTAGAATACAGCCATGGACAGGCACCGTCTGCCTGCCAAGAGGACACTGTTTTTTTGTAAATGTTTATTGGCGTATAGCTGCTTTACAATGCTGTGTTAGTTGCTACTGTACAGCAAAGTGAATCAGCTATACGTATACATATACGGGAGGACGCTATTGAATGAGATGAGACGGGCCTGGAAGAAAAGATGGCAACCGTGTAGAGATAGGATAGAGTCACCAGGTTCTATGCGTGCAGAGAGGAAGAGGCACTTAGCCTGGAGGGGGGATGGCCAGAGAAGGCTTTTAAAGGTGACTATTCAGTTGAAGAATTATTAAGATTTTTCCAAATGGGTAAGGAGAATAGGGTGCTCCAGAGAGCAGGTGCAGTGTACATAAACCAAGGAGGCAAGAAACAGCACGTGGTCTTTGGAAAACACGAATCAGTCAGCACGTCTGGCATGAGGTGGGAAGGAGGGGAAGGGAGGGGATGCAAGAGAGATAAGTAACGAGTAGTTTTTGTAAGCTCTGATTTCCACCCTAAGGAGTCTGAAATTTGCCTGTAGACACTGGAGAGCTTGCTCTACGTGCCCCTTTACCTTAACCATTTTCATAAGGGTGATCAATTCTTTAAATTCAGCCGTGATAAATCCTGTTTGTTTTAAGAAATGGCAGGACCCTACCCTCTGTGTCTTGGTGCTCCAAAATGTCTGCTAGCTTGAAATGGATTATATTTAATTGGCACTGCTGGTGACTGTTTCAGCCAATAATGGAGGCCAAGTTCGAGAGAAAAATCTCCTGCAGTCAGAAATCCCTTTCCCGCTCAGTGAGAAGTTAGTATGGATTTTGGACCCAGGTCTCCTCTCAGTGCCGTTGAGAAGTGGGTGCCTTGGAGGCATCCCTTGATTAGTGTGACAGAGGCCGTATTCATTTCCAGGCTTTTTCATACCAGAATTAATTGGAATTAATTAATTGGTGGCCTGGAGACCACCAATTGTGGCTTTGAACCAAAGTATTCACGAAAACAGCTCAGGGATGAGCTACTCGTGGTGTGATAAAGATAATGTGCAGTAGCCACTTTCCCCGTAACTAGGCACCCTTGATAGTCTTCCCATTAAAGGCACCCTTTGTGAACAGATTTCCCGTACTCATTGACTAATGATTCTTCAGCGTTTCTCCCAAATAGATACTTTATACCCATGTTAGAATAAGAGGTAATCTGGAATCCCACATAGGTAACAACATTCTACGATCAGCTAAGGAGGTAAGGCAGGATCATCTCCAATGTCAAATCTTATATTGACAGTGGCAGCATATCATCCGGAATGTGATAGTGGAAGCAGAGCATAGATCATGATAAAGCAACTCCATAAACCTAACAATAGCATCCATTTCTGCCATTTACTCTCTGGGTTCCTTGGGTAAGTCACTTAACTTTTCCTTAACTCTTGCCTTATATGTAAAATTAGGGATGCTAATACATACCCATAGGACATTTGTGAAGATTAAACCAAATGACATGTTGGCATGGAGAGCTTTCCTGACAATTCATTGTTTCCTTTCTCTCCCCTTCCTGGGAGAGGGTATTGAATGAGAGAGTAAATAAAACAATAGGGATTTGGCTGGCATACACACCAAGAGAAAATCAAGATGAGCAAAAACGTAGATTGTTTGTCTTACAGACATTTTTCTTTGAAGACTCTGAAAGACCTAAATCTTCCTCCTTCAACATGCAGGAGGGAGAAGCGAGAGAAGGAAGTGAGGAAAAGATACCAGACAAAGAAGTGACCCCAGTCCTATTGCAAGAGGATGCTAGGAACCAGCAGAGAACTAGATGGGAAAAACAATAGGTATTTATTGAGCACCTATGACACTGCATGTTCGCATGCAGGTCCTCAGTGAATGCTTAACGAGGGAATGGGACCTATTGCTATCGACATCCTACTGTGTGCCCCGTGGTGCTTCCTGCCCAGAACCCCCTTAAGGTCCCCTCTACCCTGGTGAACTCACACTCACACTGCAGATCTCAGCTCCACAGTCACACCTGCAGGCTGAGGGATCCCTCCATTATACATCTACTGGCACAACGTGCTCCTTTTTAACACTTAAGACAGGTGCAATTTAACGTTTATGTGGATGATTATCTGATAAAACCCACTTGCCCTCCCTAGACTGTAAGGTAAGTACCCAGGAGGACAGAAAACACATCTGTCTGTATTTGCTCACCTTGTTCCCCGCACTGAACACAATGCCACATACAGTGTAGAAACCCAATAAATAGGAACGAATATGTAAAGGAAAAACGGAAGGAAGAAAGTTAAGAAAAAACAGATATCGGGGAAGAAGGAAGGGGAGAAAGGAAGGAAGGAAGTAGGGATTGTGAGACCAGTTTGGGCAGGTGGGGCAGCCCAGATTTTATCCTGCTACGAGTTAGTGAAGGGTTTTAAGCCAGCGATTTAGAAAAAGTACAAGGGACACGTGAACAGGGAGGAAGCCAAAGGCAAGCAGGAAGTCCATGTGCAGGAAAGAGACTGCAAAGCCTCGACCAAGGCAGGAGCTGCGTGAAGATTGTGTAGAGCTCATATGGAGAGGGTGAAAGCACTAGGACTAGCTACGTCACTAACATGTACAGACAGCTTCATCCCAGAGAGGCCACTGGCTTCACAGTCACCTGGCATTTTGTGCTTCAGCAGAAAACAACATCACACAATGACAAGTCTGTGCTAAGTCAAAGTGCTCTGTGTTCAAAGCAACAAACTAGAACATAGGATCCAATAATGGTTTGCTATTACGCATAGTAAAGTCTCTTGAGCTGCGAGTCCACATCTGTGAAACACCTTTTTAGTGGATCACACAGTGGCTTAGCAGAGGCTATCTTTCAGGGAAGAAGAGTAAAGCAGGGGTCGTTTAGCCCCTGCAGCAGCTGAGGGACAGAAACATTCCAATGTGCCTGGAGCTGCAATTTGAGGGCAGAGTCTGTGCTGTGGGCTGGTTACCTTCACCTCTGTGTGATATGATGAAAGATACCCTAAAGCCAATTTTGAGATGCAAACAGAGAATTGAGGCACTTATAGAAAAACACATAACTTTTTTCTTTTTGAGAGGTGTGACCGGATTAAACCAAAATGCAAAGATGGCGTATTTTTAAGTCTGTAGTTTTCTTCTAGTGAGGCGATCATCGCATTACAAGAAAATATTCACTAATTCTACTGAACATGGTATATTTACTCAGGCTCAATGAGCATTTTAGAGTAAGTCACCCCTCATTACAATTCCTTATACATGCTTGGTATTTCTGACAACCCTCTTATACATGTAGCCCAAAATATTCCCCTCTTTTTACACTGAAGAAATCTATTACTGGAAATAACTTCCAGTCAGTTGTGGAGCACAGAATATCCCTTATTAAATTTC
>NW_006799066.1:2272839-2276372 GCF_000442215.2 Lipotes vexillifer | reverse complement strand
TCCCTACAATGGAGGGTGTGTTGAGCATGTATGTCATAGTTTGGAGTATGGATTTATGCTTCAAACTTATCTTACCAAAGTGGAGAAATGTTCAGTAATATACAGTATGCAATACCTTAAAGGGTGAGTACTAAATAAACGCACATGCATTTGTGATGTCCTATGTCCATTAAAATTAAATTGTGTTATTGCTATCAGTTAGTAAACAGTTATGGCTAGGTCGGTTTGCTTTTTAGGGTTAGTGACATATGCCATTGACATGATAGTTAATGTACATTTATATCCCATCTAACACCAAGACCACAACCAGTCCTACTCCATCCAAACCACATCTTAAATTTCCTTGTGAAACTTGATTTCAAGTACACTGTGAGCCTCACTGTGCATCTCACGCTCACAGTCACATTGCTTTGCTTTCACTGTAAACATTCACTGAGGCTTCTCCTTTCTCCCAGGTAATCATCTCTCAACAGAATTCAGTAATGAGGCCAGAATGGCCAAAGCCACGTTCCATCAAAGGGACCAACTAAAATGATTTCCTTCTTCTCCTAACAGCTTTGCAGTGTTTATATGAAAAGACATGGTAACAATAAGACTTACCACCACGATGTAGCGAGGTCTGTACTGAATGGTTCCAAACAGACCCAATATGACGACTATTATATGTAGAAAATTTCCAAGGATGGGCGCCCATTGGAAGCCGAGGAAGTCAAAGATCTGCCTCTCTAATGCTGAGAGCTGCAACAAAGCAGAGAGAGCCCATGAGCATCTAACCCAAGCCCCAGCAGACCATTTTAATCTTGGTTTCACAGCTGGAGAAGGCTGCAGTCAATCTGAATTCGCACTTATGGACGCCATCATCGCTACCACTGTGGTGCCCATTTCACGTACTGCTTTATGCAACTTCTCTCAGAAAATATACTAAGATAACTTTGAGTATTATGACTTCAAGTGTTCATAGACTTGGAGAGCTAGAGATATACTCCTGAAATCATTTTCTATAGTAGCAAATCCAGGCAACATTTTATGATACCATATTTTATCATATTAACTTATCATTATTTTTAGTAAATTATTGGCTTAGTACAACCTACTCAGAACAGTAACTCCAGGCTTGCAATGCTAGGACTATTATTATTTTGGAAAAAACCAAAAACAATAACAAAAGCTATCCATCTGTGCCTTCCTGTGTGAAATATGAATTATCAAATCTTCTGTTCTTCTTTTTTCCTTTCTTTAGATTGTCATTGATTATAATGACTAACCACTTTTTCAAAATGAAGCTTATTTATTTACTCTGGGCTTACTTTTACTTACTTACATTAATGATAATAACTCCTTCTTCAAAATGAGCTTACTTATTTACTGTAGTCCCGATCTAAAACTAGAGTTACATAGTTCCTTTGAATGATATTTTATTGAGATAATATATTAAATGAATTTTATATAGTCCAGTGAATGCCAACAATGTCATTACCATGTACAAATGATATTTATTGCATTTTATATCTAAAAATTTTATAATTCTGCCTGCTGTGTTTGGACACAAATCTTACACGTTTCAAGCATTTTTCTACATTTACTTTGATAAAATAATATTTCTAAGAAAATGATCCCACGATCAACCATACTGCCAGCAAAAGAAACTGCAGATTTGAAAGGAAAATGGTACCCTAGGTATTTTTCTAGTTATGTGGCAGGTGTATGCCTGAATAGCTTTAATTTCCTTGGACATAAAGAAATGTCCTCTATCCAGTAAGCTGAATTTACCTTGGTTTAGATTCACCTTCAGTAAGCTGTGGAGGTAGAAGAGAAACGAGCAAATACCTAAAGACACCCACTCCGAACCACATTCATTTCATGGGTATTTCCTGATCATCAAGTGATTTGTCACCATTCCCTGCCTCATAAAGTGGAAGATGCACAGAAACGGCTAAAACACAAAATAATCAGAGCAAGGTAAGAAGCAGCACAGTGTTTTCAACCCCGTTTCTCTCTGCTCGTGACTCTAATTAGTTCCCAGGAACCTTTCCCTAAAAGCGCAGCATTTTATTTATTGGCCCATCAGTGATGTACATATGCAGTTTTTTATGTCCAACAGGATGGATGTGCTCAGAAAAAAACAAAAAAATCCTGAAGAGCAGCTGCGGGCAATTCATCCTGAAAAGCAACCCTATTTTAAAGCTGTTGTGCATCACAAAAACCTTTAAAGTGAACTTTTCAAAGAGAGAAAACCCCATTTTCTTTTCTGTCAGAAGATGCATGGATAGCATTCTCCTTTATGATATTAAAGAAAACACACACAATGAAAGGGAAGCCGAATTAACACCACTGATTAGAAAATCTGCATTCTTTATTGGAGACACCCCATCTCTCTACTTATTGATATTCATTTTCTGATAACTTAAAATGGATTTATAGTGACTTGAAATAAAAGCACAAATAAAAGGCCATAAAGAAACAACAAACAGACGGGGAAGAGACCATATCAAGGGTCAGGCAAGAGGCAGCTAAAACAACTATACAAACCATGAAAGCTAGATTTGAGTACTGTATTTTAAAAAGTCAGCTAACAATGACAAAAGGCCCTTCAAAAATAAACAAATTACCATTGCATTTGGTATTAATTACTTTATCTAATTTCCACTTTCAGCTATTAAGTCATTTAGTTTAGAGGCAAATATATTCTCTCTCAATGTCATCATTAGCAATACCACTTTTTGCATTAGAGCTTGATATTAATAATGATGACCTAGAGCCACAGAATGAAATTAAATAATATCCAGGTTGCTTTGTTAACTCAAAAAAAAAGCATGAATATATTTTAAAAACATCTCTGTCAAAATGGTCTCATCAGTGATGTGCTCAAGCTGCTGCGGCTAGCCGGGGAACATGGATCCGGTACATCTCTTTCCAACTCCACAGTCAGTGACGTCAAGTTTTGGGAACTTGACATTGGCCACTGTATTTATGACATGGATATCAGGAAACGCTAAAAAAACCCAAGGTCTTGTTTATTTGTTATGAGAGCCTATGGTAAAATATTTATCTCTACACCACTGAATATGGCACCTAGAAAATAGTGGTTCTAATTCAGGAGAGCAGTGAAAGGCGGAGTGATCAAATGTGTGATGCAGCATCAAAAGGAAACATCTGGTCCAGATGAAAGCAGAGGCTGGAGGGCTCTGCGGAGACGCCATAGCAAAGAAGAGAATGAAGGAGACATTGGGAGAACTTGAGGTTTAAATAAAGGGAGAGAGTTCAAGAAAACAAAAAGGCAAGGAGACACTCAGAGAAAGCAAAATTAACCTGTCACCAGTTTAAAACAGAACAGGAAGCAGTGGCCTAAAGAACAATAGGATGATTTCTAAGTAAAAGGTCAAGTAGGTAGGACTCTGGGAGTTATAAAAATATGATGGAAAAGAATATGTATCTTTTCCTAACAAGTTAAAAATGAAGGCAACCAGAATCTTAATAAAAAGGAAGAGTAGGAGGGAGAAGAAGGAAGGAAGGGAGGGAGGGAGGGAGGGAGG
>NW_006799066.1:2233249-2271790 GCF_000442215.2 Lipotes vexillifer | reverse complement strand
GAAGGGAGGGAGGGAGGGAGGGAGGGAGGAGACCAAATCATTGATGCAAGGAAAGTATGGTTGAAAAATACTAAAAAAAAAAAACCTAAGAAAATTAAAATTGGGCATGACTTTGAATGTAAATATGAAGAGGCCATTGAAACATTCCCCGAGTGGCATATGGGGCTGGCAACACTGGAACTGTAAGGACAGAAATGCAACCCTAGGTCATACTAGGGCTGCATGAAAATTATCCCACACTCATTGTAATGGGAATGTTGCTCATTGGCTTGTAACTTTCAGAATCCAGTTGTAGAAAGCTTGGATGTCTTCATTATGATTATGGAACGAAATGTTAAGTATAATCTGACCATATAAAGTATATCTAACAGAACTTGGGAGAGACTGAATGTTCTATATAAATTCATGACTATGGCAAGGGAAAGGGGGAGTGTTCTCAAATTCTTCCCGGAGGGTCAGGTATTTCCTTTTATCAGGCTCCAAGGTGAAAATATTTCCTATAAATATATGAATCATTAACGACATCCTATATTAACCACACATACTCCCAATAGCTCAAGAAGTGTCCCTATCTCCTTAGTATGCCCAAGCAACATAGACAGAGACAAACAGGGGCACCTTTAAAATGCAGTAACTTTCTTATCGATCCATATATTATGTTTAATGCTTCACACAGTGTTTTGCCTAAAAGCTCATAATTATTACAAATTGTGAAAATTTATTTACACTTAATTAAAGAGCTATAAAAACTCTAGGTGACCAAACATTTTCCTGGTCATTTACCTGGGTTGGATCTACACAATATGCTTCTGTCCAAACAAAAGCTGGGTAAGAATGCTCATTCCTAAGAAGTGAGTACTCTTAGAGGTTGAACTTCACCATGACCTGCCTTTTCCTTCCATGCCCCTGGGACTTTTCTCTGCTCACTAGAATCGGACACAATTAAAAAAGATCAAAACAGGGTTACTCATGTTAGTGGAATCGTAGGAAAGTATTTGATCAAACCATGGTTTCCTAAAAGACTGTGAAATTAAAGCATACTGTGTGACTGATACTCTCTTCTATATAACCTGTACTCTAGGAATTCATGAGGTAAGTATTTTACAACCATGAAGGACTGAATCTTTCCTTAAAGAGGGAATTTAAAAGCTCTAACATTCCTACTGGCTAAATTGATCCAGGTCATTTCAAATAACTTTTGGGTATTAGAGGAGGTTTCTTTATGCCTGGAAAGTCCGTGAGGCCCTCAGCTCTGCCACCATCATCCTTGCTTCATTTGCTCTAGAATCTCACAGCTACTTGATCCCAGTGGACTTTTCACACTTGAGGTTTTGATGATGCCAAACTTCCGTGTTCATAGACCTAGCCTAGGCCAGATTACGATCTTGTATTTTAAGCCATAATTTGTGAATATTTTTTCATGGCTCTAATAAAATAAATAGAAGGATCAGTAGCATTTGTATCAGGAGCCTACTTATAGAGATGTGCCACAAAAAGTCCTAATAACTTGCAGATTTACCACTACATTAAAGCAGGTGCTATTTTAGAGAAGTTTCTCTTGTCTATAGACAGAGATAACCAAGACTTAGGGTGTTCACAGACTTCGATGGATCCAGGAATTCTAGATATGGCCTGTTCATGATTTGGTTTATCCAGTAAAGACAGCAATTGTGTTAAGGGCTTCACAGTTTCTGCATGGTTTTGTACTATTTTGGGTAGCAGTGTTAGAAGGCAAAGTCTACTATTCCAGTGAAACCAGTAACCAATCATTTAGTGAAATGAATAAAGTCTAACTAACCAAGTCTAACAGACCCTCCCCAGTGGCCTGAATGACCACGAGTGCATATGTAGCTGGAGAAGGTGGAACCATAGGGTTTGGAGGAGTATTTTCCTTGATGCCAAGTGCGATTGTTGGAGTTTGTTCCTTGAATTAGCTTTACTCAACAATTGTCTCCAGAACATCTGAAAAGGCTTCTTGAATTCTGTCTATATATTTTGAGTCCCTGTATTTCAAGGAAACTGAATGGGCATTTCCTACCCTTACAGTTCAATCATGAGGATAGAAGCTACTTGGTCATGTAAACAATTTTTGGAAATCAGAAAACATGTTGTGATGCTAACTATTTTTGGAAATCAGAAAACATGTTGTGATGCTAACTATTTTTTGAAGAAATAAGGAGCTGTGGGTGACATATCAAGGAAAGTTTTCTGTTTAAAAAGGAACAGATATTGCACTGCACGTGGACAGATTTATGGAGGCTGATGAGCTGAAAGAGGCATGTGAAGGGCATTTAAGAACTACAAATTCACTCGGGAAAGTTCTTTAGTGTATTTCATGCATCGAGTCACATCAACTGGTAGAATGACAACTATTTCACCAACTTCTTAGTATGTCAGAGAATAAGCTACCGAATTTTAAAAAGTGCTCTAAAGCCCAAGAGAATAGTAATACTATGAATGGGACATTATTTAACACTTACATTTTTCCATATTTATTAATCTAATTTGATGCTAAAAACACAAGATAAATACTATTATCTTTATATGAAAAGCTCAGAACAATCAGCTAATTAGCATCAGAGATCAGACTAGCGTCTTTATGTCCTGACCCTATATTATTTCTACCATATTACCCTGAAATCATGCAATAAAATGCACACTGTTTAATGAGGTTAATTCTGAAATAAGCTCCATCGCAAGAGATAGAAATAATATAGGAAACCTAGTGCGCTGTTTCATGATTTAGTCTTCCTTCCTCCTGCACCTGAATTTCTAAGTGGAGCAATCCCTCTCTCTCTGTCAGAAGAGGCAAGCTGCACTTTTCAGAAACTTAGTTTCTGTGCTATCTTGGGCAAGCTTCAGTTTCTTCATCAAAGGTAGATAATAGTAATCTTACAGCTAAATATTAGGATATGCACGTCAAGCACTTTTGATGGCGATCAATAAGTGCTAACAGTTGTGTATTAGTTTACTGCTGCTCTCTGAATGCTCTAACAAATTACCCAAACTTATAGAAGTATACTATCTTCTGTAGTTCAGAAGCCGAAACAAAAATGGGTTTTGTTGCACTAAAAGCAAGGTCTTGGGAGGCAGGGCTACCATCCGTCTGAAGTCTCCAAGGGATATTTCTTTCCCTTGACTTTTCCAGCTGCTAGAAGCTGCCCACATTCCTTGGCCCCCTTCCTTCATCTTCAAAGCCAGCAACCATGGGTGAACTCCTCACGTTGCCATCCCTCTAGTGCCTTCTTGTCTACCTCCCTTTTCCACTTATAAAGACTCTTGATTATGTTGGGCTTTCCTGGATAATTCAGAAAAATCTCTCCATTTTAACCACAGCTGAACACTTAATCCCATCTGTGACCTTAACTCCCCTTTCCTATGTAAGGAGATGTACTCATAGGATCCAGTGATTAGCACGTGGACATCTCTGGGGGCCAATATTCTGCCTACCACACAGTTGTTATTTCTGGCCCTCTCAACGCTACCTTTCTCAGGGGTGGGACCCTGATGTGTAGCGGAGGTGTGTACACATCTCAGCCAGGCCCTGACCCGTCGAGGAAGAGCCCAGAGCTTTCCCTAACCCTCTCTCAGCCCCAGAAAACCATATCTGAGATAGTGTGATTCCAGCTCCTGCTATGTCCAACTCCACTGCCAAAGTCACCAGAACTTCTCTCAAAGCTTCCTGCATCCACAGGAAGATTTCTTTCCAGAAAAATTCACCGAAGTAGCATTATAATTCAACAATTGTGATACAGGTATTAGAATTTTGATGTAAATAAATAGAGCTCTAACTCCACAAAAGTATCTATATAAAGCTCTGTCAACAAGGCATAATGGAAAAAAAGATAAATATTCTCAGTATATATACAAGGGCATGTATCATATATCCTAGTAATACCTTATTTGAAATAAAAAGATAATGAATAAGTCCTTATTCGTGCCTAGATAAAGTCGCTTTTGTGTCAATAATCACTTGGGCTACGTCTAGTGATACTTAATGATCAACAGCAATACTTAGCACTTATATAGAAGTTTTTATTCTCAAGCCACTCTCTGATAATTACCAAGTTCAGGATACTCTGACTTTTTCAAGAAGAATTAATTGAAAGAGAATTTGTAGTTTTTGGTCTCTCTAGAGCCCAGAGTCTGCTTTGAGGGGCAGGCATTGCAAAAATCACATGATACCAGATCATTTTAGGAAGTGAGATCTTATATATATATTATTACAGTAATGATTAATGAATTCAATGTGGAAAGACTAAAGAGGCAAACGAAAAAGTTTTAAAAGGCTTTTGATCCAATCATTAGAATATCATCAGTGATTTCTTTTCAGGTATGGAAGCCCTCTCCTCTATCTGTGGATATGTGCACAAAAGGTCAAGTGCTTCTCAATTTAGGTTAAACCAAATATAATCAGGATAACTGAAATAATAGGTAAGGACTGGGCAAAAAGCTTCCTAGAAGGAAACTTAAAGCCCACTAACAGGGCTTCCCTGGAGGCGCAGTGGTTGAGAGCCCGCCTGCCGATGCAGGGGACACGGGTTCGTGCCCCGGTCCGGGAGGATCCCACATGCCGCGGAGCGGCTGGGCCCGTGAGCCGTGGCCGCTGGGCCTGCGCGTCCGGAGCCTGTGCTCTGCAACGGGAGAGGCCCGCGTACCTTCATAGAACTAATAACCTTAAAATTTGTATGGAACCACAAAATACCCAGGAATAACCAATGCAACCTTAAGAAGAATAAAGCTGGAGGTATAGCGCTCCCTGATTTCAAACTACTCTACAAAGCTACAGTCATCAAAACAGTATAATGTTGACATGAAAGCAGATACATAGATCAATGAAACAGAAGAGACCAAGAAATAAACCACCATTTATATGATCAATTAACCTATGACAAAGGAGGAAAGAATATGCAATGGGAGAGTCTTCAATAATTGGTGTTGGGAAAACTGGACAGCTACAGGCAAAAAAAAAAAAAAAAAAAAAAAAGCCCACTTACAATAACTTTTGGGTTACTACTCACTGTTAGGGATTATTTTAATAACTACTGTTCTCATATCAATCCAGTGAGCTTAACTAAATACACAAAGTTTCAAACTGTGGTTTAATTAAGGGAAATGAGGCTCTTAAAATTGAGTAAACTTTCAAAATATTTCCTTTGGCAGCACACGGTCTGAAAAAAGATTCTTACATTTTACCAACAGGTTCTTGTCAAGAGAGGGGTTTTCATACTTGTTTGCTAGCCCTGCAGACACTGATAGGAGACATAAGACGAGCCATGCCATAAAGAAACCGGGCGATAGCACTCTGCTTTCTTTTTGCATACTAAGTCAGTAATGCTCTGGGTAAGAATTTCACAAACATTAGGCAGAAGGGAATAATCTGTTAGTATTTGTTTGAAGATGTCCCTTGATCTCTAAATGGGGTGATTACATCATTTGATTCAGCTTCTAAGTATCCCTCCCCTGCCAGAAATTCTCCTACAGCCAAACTCGTCCAACTTTGCCAAGCAGAAGCTGACCTTAAAAAATGCAGTTCCAGTTCATGAATAGCTCAAGCCAAGAAGAAGGCAACTATTTCAGCAAAAGCCCAAAGTGCCAGTTTGTTACAGAAGAGTTTTTGAAGATTAAATTTCAACCCTCCAGTGGAGCCATAACGGATCCAAGAACACTAAAGTTGAACCCCTCGGCTGGGTGACCTATACAAACAGCTGGCAGGAACACGCCCGCTGTGGCATTTAAGACTCCCATGGAGGTTTTACTTAAATGGCAACACAGCATGAGAAGACAGAGAGAAGGTTATGGGACGAAAGTTTCTCTAAGGGCCTTTTCACATTTTTATTTGTAGTAGAGACCACCTGCAAAATTCCTTCTCTAAAGAATTCCTTTAAAGTATACATTTTCAGCAAAAACTAGATTTTTCATTTGGGAAGGAAATTAAATGTTTCTTCTTTGGAAACTAATATGGAAAAAACTTGAATGTGCCAAAGTGTTTATGCTATAAAGAAGACACTCTCACTTGAAAAATTAGAATGTACAATAGACATTTAAGTAATAATCAGTTCATGGTGTTAAAGTAGGTGAACTTCAACTGTCTATTTTTCTTTTTTTTTTTTTTTTCAGTACGCGGGCCTCTCACTGTTGTGGCCTCTCCCGTTGCGGAGCACAGGCTCCGGACGCACAGGCTCAGCGGCCACGGCTCACGGGCCCAGCCGCTCCGCAGCATGTGGGATCTTCCCGGACCGGGGCACAAACCCGTGTCCCCTGCATCGGCAGGTGGACTCCCAACCACTGTGCCACCAGGGAAGCCCTGTCTATTTTTCTTTTGACGGTTCTCTTTGTCTTTCTCTTTCTACCCTCAGTTCACTATGTAGCAGCTGCTTGAGTGTCCTGTTGCTGTCCATACCCTGGGAAAGATGTTGACAGTGCAGCAAACCACTGACCGTGGAGCATGTCTCTAATTGCAGAGCTAGTGAAAACCTTAGACAATGATTGAGGTGTTTCTGGTGTTAAACTTGCATTTTATTTTCTTCTTCACAGTTATCACTAACCAACAGCTATGATCTAATTTGGTGACACAGTCTTCATCAAGTTGATATGGGTGTCTGGTCTTCAGAGTCTCAGGGGACGAACTGAATTAATCACTTTTCAACCACGCTTATACTTTTTGGACATTAAAATGTTTCTCAAAGGATCGGGAAGCTTGATTAGCCTCTTGGTTTCCAGTTTTTTTAGATTATAAGTGTATAAACCAACTACATGAATTAGAACCTGTCATATTATCTGTCTTCTGGTCCCTCTTCTAGTGACAGGGGTTGAATGAGTGTTAATTTTATGAGATACACCGCCAATATCCTGAGCTTTTATCTCAGACACTCATTCCCTTGCTTCTAGTGAAGATCCATATTTGTAAATTTCTTTATAAGGATAATGCTTTTTCCTGTAATTTTATGTGCAATAAGTATATTCCTGTTCCATATGGCAGTGCTATTAATGATACAGAAGATATTTATCATGCCAGGTCATGAACCAGGAAGATCTCAAACTGAATGAAAAAAGACAAGCAATAGGTGTCATTACCAAGAGGAGAGAGACGTTAAAATTATTTGACACTACAGATAAATCAAAATGGAATTCTAAAAAATGTTCAAATAATCTACAGGAAGGCAGGGAAAGAAAATAAGGAAATGAAAAAAGTGTGAACAGAAAATACAAAATAAAATGTTAGATTTTAATCCTTAATATATCATGAAGCACATTAAATGTAAATGGTCTAAATACACCAATTAAAAGATAGAAATGGGAAGAGTGGATTAAAAAACATGACCTATCTGTATGCCATCTGTAAGAAACTCACATTAAAAAAATGACATAAGCAAATGACTCAGCTTATCATTTTCAATTCAGCCTGAGAATCTTTGTCTTTTATTGTCCAATTATGTTTATTTGATTAAAGATATATGTGTATTTGTTTCTATTATCCTTGCTTTGTATTTCTTTTTCTTGCCATCTCTAAGATTTTATTTCTACTTTCATCCCTCCTTTTGAAATTATCAGTTTTTTCCCATTTGATTTTATCCCCTTATTAGCTTCAAGTATATTAGTTTCAAGGCTTTATTACTTTTATTTAAATAATCACCCTAGACTTGTTAGCATATATACATAAGTTACCAGTGTCTAAAGTTAATCATCATCTTATCCTTTTTCTCAAACAATACAATCTTAGAACACTATGAATCCCCCAATAGGTATTTTTTACCTATAGTTTTCTATCTTGACATTATTATTGTTATTGTTTTATTCAGTCAATGTTTGTATCTGATTTACCCACATATATAACCGCTTCTTGCTCATCCTTTCTTCTTGTTTCTCAGACCTTCTCTCTGGGAAAACTTCTTTTTCCTGAAGAATATACTTTTAAATTTGTTAAATTGAGGGTCTCCTGGTGGCAAACTCTTTCCATTTGTCTTCACTTGAAAGTATCTTTATTTTACTCAAACATTTAAAAACATTTCTCATTAAATATATTTTACTTTCTGCACAATAAAAAATGTGCTGGATCCCAATGGTGCTAGTAAGAAGTGGGGTCTTGTTTCATTATGTTTCCTCTGAAGGCAATGTCCTCTTCCCATCCCTCCAACAGATTTAAAAATCTCTCTATGTTCTTGAAGTTTTTTTTAATAGGTATTTTTAAAAATTTATTTTATTTATTTTTGGCTGCATTGGGTCTTCGTTGATGCACACGGGTTTTCTCTAGTTGGGGCAAGAGGGGGCTACTCTTCGTTGTGGTGTGCAGGCTTCTTACTGCGGTGGCTTCTCTTGTTGTGGAGCACGGGCTCTAGGTGTACGGGCTTCAATAGTGGCACGTGGACTAAGTAGTTGTGGCTTGAGGGCTCTAGACTGCAGGCTCAGTATTTGTGGTGCACGAGCTTAGTTGCTCCGTGCAGCATGTGGGATCTTCCCGGACCAAGGCTCAAACCCGTGTCCCCCGCATTGGCAGGTGGATTCGTAACCACCACGCCACCAGGGAAGCCCTGTTCTTGAAGTTTTGACGATTGACTATGATGCATCTTTGTGTGAATGTTTTTAATTTATCTTTCTTGGTAAATTTTGGTCTTCCAGAACCTAATGATTGATGCTTTTCGTCGGTTCTGGAAAATTTTCAGCTAAAATTCTCTTCAAATAGTTACACTTGTTTTATTCTGCCTCTCTTTTTTCCCTTCCAGAACTCCATTCAGGCACGTAGAGCTTCTCATTCCATCTTCCTGTCTCTTAATCTTCTATATTTTCTAACTCTTGTTTTTCTGAATTGTGTTCTGTATAATGTCCTCACAAAATATTTTCCCATTCATTATTTTTCTCCACTCTTCCAAATCTGGTAAACCCACTCACTGAGTTTTTAAAAATTAATATTATATATATATATATTTTTTTTCTGTTAATTCTATTTGATTTTTTCAAATATGCTTAGTCATTGTGCTCTTTCCTTACCTAAAACCTCTCTTTCATTTCTTTGAGCATATTAATTCATGCTTATCTCATGTTCTGTGCCTGACTGATATCTTTGTGAGTCTGATTCAGCTATTTGATTATTCATTGCTTTATGGGTATGGCCCCTTGGTTCTTTGGATATTCTGAATTGTTGGTTGTGAATTTAGGTCCTTGGAACTTTATCTTTTAGAAATTTTATGATTTATTTTGAAGGCAGATAACCTCCAAAAGGAATTTTATTTCCTTTTGGATTTTCATTTGTATTTGCCAGGTGCCTGGAGACACTAATAGCCTACTACCACCACTTTAACTTAAATTCTTTACTTATATATTCTCTGGATTTCTCAAGTGATGTGAATTTAGCTTACAAATCTGTGTGAGGACTAATCTATTTTTGTGAATACTGAGGAGACATTTTAACTTTTTTCTACCTAGTAGCAAGGTTGGAGGAAGACAGTTCTGCTTGTCTTTAGGGGATGAGTCTGGGTCTACCTCTCACCTTCACTTTGAAGCTGTAGATGTGTGGGGTTCCAGCTTTATGAGAAGGGTCTTCTATTAGACTCCCAGCTTGGGCAGTCCTTCGGGATTTGTCTCTTCTTCCCCATTCTTTGAGCTTTGAAAATAAAGCTCAAGTTTAGAAGAATTTAGTGTCTTGTTAACTCACTGATGCAACTAAAACATCTTTTAAATCTGACATTTCCAGTTGCTTTTAACAGCAGTGATGTTCAGGGAAATTATTCTACCATTCTGCCAGAAATACATCTTCCAAAGATGTTTCTGATCTCAAGTAATATATTGCCTCTATTACATGTTCCTCTCATGGAATTTAAAAAAGTCTTACTTCAAGGAAACAAAGTTCCACTGATATGCTTTATTAGGAAACTGATGGCATAGGTCATCTCTGTATTTTGAGGCAAAGTGGGAACTTGTACTTTTCTAGTTCTCCATCAAGTAGTATTATTGTTTAATGCTAAACATCGGAACAAATAAAAGAAGAAATCCTCTTCGATAATAGTGATTAAAATTTCATTTTTCATGATTAAATTATGCATTTTTAGAAACTCATGAATCAGCCTTTGTTAAGTGGAAAAAATACTGCACGCTCTTTCTCATCATGTAAATATTAGAGGGCAAAACAGTCTGTGGCATAAGATATAATATGTTAATAATCCAGGGCCTGGGTCAGCTTATATTTGTATCAGATAGCATACATACAAAGAGTATAGCAGTGTTTTGCATAACGTATCTGTACAATAAATATTTGTCAAAAAAGATTCTCTTTTCTTCAGAAAAAGAAAAGAGACTTGTTTGAGAGAGAGAACTTGCAGTGAAAATATCTGGTGGGAAATCTTGCTTTAAATCATGATAGATTGAGTAAATAAAATGGGCATTTACTTGAGTTGGAGGAAATAAGGGAAATGGTTTGATAAGCGGACTGAGAGGGGTAACTCCTGAGCTGGGAAACACAGACATGAATAATGTAACCATCTGCATGGTAGATTTCTGCATTAATGTGATAAAAATGGTAGAACAAGCCTGATTATTCTTCCCTAAATTATTGAATTCTACATAACTTTTACATAGAAGGAGACATGGAGTTTTTATTTCTTTGTCTCCAATACAACCAGCACCATCTGTTTTTCCTCTTATAGCCATCTCGCCATGGCAACACATCTTGATTTACCAGCAAGATTGCAACTGTATGGCCAACTACATATAACTCTGTACTGCCGACCATGAATCCAGCAATTTTCTTTTTCTACCTTGGCTTTCAGAGTCCCCCTCCAGTGGCTGCATTGCTGCATTTTAGGGCACATCACAAGAGGAAAGAGGGTTTTTTAGCGAAAGGTGCCTTTTATCCCAGCAGCTGTCTCAGGGCTAGAAGGTCTCCAGCCGTTCTTTTGTGAAAGTTAAGACCTGGCTGGCAACTAAAAGTGTACATACTTGTCAAGAGCATTAGCTGAGACGTCAACATCAACATATCAAACCAGACAAAAGAGAAGCAGGAGAGCTGGCATTAAGTTCAGAAATAGCACGTTCCTTTTTCATTTGGTCCACCTTGTGCCATTCCCGAATGGCGTGACAGTTTAATGAGACTTGGACGCTTCTTTAGTCATTGAACAGTGACATCCTTAACAACGGAAATGTGAATGAATGAATTGCTCATCAAGATTGGACTTTCTCTCATCTCTATGGTTTAACTAAGAAGAGCTCGCAGGCGCTGCATTATGACAGATCGCCAATGCAAAGAAATCATTAAACTCTTCATCAGGGGATTATTAGATGCATGCTGTGAACAGCTTGGAAAAATTACAAACTGGTATTTTTCCAGTGGAAATCTGGAATCAGAATATTATCTTTATTCTAATAAGTACTAAATTAATCAGAATAAATCTTCAAATAAGCAAGAAAAGGAAGACATTGAGAAAGTAAAACACAGAAAATATTAGCACTGAGTGTGATATGTTAATGTAGGTCAAACAATGTTCAGCAAGGTCCTCACTCTGTATTTCCTCAACAACTGTGTCTGTGGCTCTATAATATTTAGTACATGTTGAATTCAATAGTTTTATTTTGGGTAAATGAATGATGTCCTGGATCCAGGCATAGGGAACCCGATGGAAAGACCCATCTCCTCAACTACTTTGGTATTTTGCAGGTAGTAGAACTGATTGAAAACATTTGCAAAGAAAGGTGATCAAAAAGATAGTTTGTCCACCCAAATAGAGTAAAGGTATAGCAAGTCTTTCCAAGAGAGATGTCACTCAAGCCAAAGATGCAGGATCAAATAAAATGCACACGTCGAGCAATATCTCTGGTATCAAGATTTGTCCACCAATATTTCAAGAATAAACAAACTCGGAACATTTCCCACCTGACTTCTGCATCCAAACGTCTTCTTGCTGAAACTACTGGAAAAGTGATGGGTTCGTTTTTACCATGATGTACCTCTGTTGTCTCTGAAGGCAACTCAACTTACCAACTTACTTCCAAAGGTCTCAAAACACCTGTTCAAATGTCCAAGTTTTCTGTCCTCTCTGACCTTTGTAGCATGAGTTAAAAGCTTATAAGTCAGAAGCAAGCCCTATTCTAGCACCAAACACTCAAACAAGGCAATACTAATTTCTCTTGGTTTTTTAGATTCTTCTCTTTTATAATAATTACTAAGGCACACATATAGGCACCATTCCCACAGCTCCTTTGATTTTCCTCTCTGTCATGGTTCAACTGCACTGATATTTGGAAACTAACTAGTCCCTGGCTGCAACAACAACAAAACAAAAACCCTATGGCCATATAACACTCTGTTCAAATTACAGAAGCCTGAACAAAACAGAAGCCTGAGCTGGAGTGAAGTTAGGGACCCTAGAGACTCATCCTTTGCCTTTCCTTCCTCCGTCCCACGCCCCCATCCACCAGGGAGGAGCAGCATTTGAAAAATACTAAAGTTGATGATGAAATTATATTCGCACATTCCAGGATAGCCACCGACAGAAGTTTTCTCTTCTTTAAATCATCATTCACTATGGGGCTTTGCGTAAACAACCCAATTTAAAAATGTTTGTCCTCTACTCTATGTCAAGGACTAAGTATGGGGCCAAAGTCCACCCAAAGCCCACAGTCAAGTTGAGGAGATTGGCAAATAAATCAGCCACACAAATACTGCAGAACCGCGAAGGGGAGAAATACGAGAGTGACAGAGGTAGTATCGGAGACTCCCGGCAGATCATCAGTAGCTCCAAAGTACTTCTGGGACAACAGCGTCAGGATTTATAAATAAAACAAGGAATTTACATTGTTCTGCTTGGCCAGCCGAAGATACATTTGACCTGTTCTTGTGCAAACTCACTCTCTTCCCCATCTTCCATACAAAGGAGATACTATTCTAAGAATCTGTAAAGATCCCTTACAATGTATAGCACATCTAATTTTATAGGAACACATTAAATGCACCAAAGTCTTTTAATTTGTGGAAAATGCAATGCTCGTTTTTGCCTCAGAGAAGTTGAATAAATATGACTTTTACCTTGAGAATCTTACTCTTTGAAAATTATTTCTGCTCGCCATCTCTTTTTTTTTTTGCGGTACGCGGGCCTCTCACTGTTGTGGCCTCTCCCGTTGCGGAACACAGGCTCCGGAGGCCCAGGCTCAGCTGCCATGGCTCACGGGCCCAGCCGCTCCATGGCATGTGGGATCTTCCCGGACCGGGGCACGAACCCGTGTCCCGTGCATCGGCAGGCGGACTCTCAACCACTGTGCCACCAGGAAAGCCCTCTGCTCTCCATCTCTTGATAAACATTGTTTAAAGGAACTGTACAGAATGTCTCAAATTCTAAATTCAATTCGGCCAATGTCAGTGATGTTCCAGGAACCAATTTAGGCGATGCCAGAGATTAAAATAGAAAAGGAGGGAAATCATTGTTTTCTTAAATGGGCTTTAGAACCTAGTAGGAGTCACAAGTCAAGTTCCTAAATGATGGAGCAGAATGAGATGAATGATGTAAGAGAGGTGAAAACCAAGTGCTGTCCTAGTTCAGGGAGGAGATGGAATTACAGCTTCTTGAGTGTTATCCACATTTTTCAGAGGAAAAGGGGGAATTGGTACGAAAGTGAAAGGGTAAACACCTTTTAAAGGCCATAGATTGACAGCAAATAGTGAATCACAGGAGAATGAGAAATATTTATCAACAAAAGTGACATGATTGGAGATACGAGAAAAGGGCAATGAATGTGGACATGCAAACTATAATCGTAAGAGTTTCTAGTAACTTGTTGGTTTCCCACACTAGCTCCTACCTCACTACTAATAGCATTTGCTCCTGCTTCAATTCATATATTCATTCTTTCAATGAAAACATATTAAGTGGCATGGTAGGCTCCAGAGGTACAAGGTGAGCAAAAGGAGACTCTTCTCATGAATGCTGCACTTCTAGAAACATGAGGATGACACAAGGTAAACGTGCAGATGTGAGTGTATGTATGCATTTGTACATGTAAATATAATCTCTCAAATATTTGAATTAAATTAATTTAAAGACATTTATCTAGAAGTACAGATCAATTTAAGGGAGAAGAAAGAGTCACACATAACGAGATAGAGATAGAAACTGGTAGGGGAAAACTTGGAGAAAGAGACAAGAAGAGGGTCCATCTGGATAAAGGAAAGGAATCAACAGGTTAGTCTAACGAAAAGAGGATTTGTTCATCATCACTCAAACTGTTTCAACACAGACTCATGTTGTCAAATTTCTGAACAAAATTTTTCCTTCTCAGGTGAAAATGCAAAAGTTTAAAGTGACCGTATCAGCTGCTAGCTGGTTTTACCTAGTAACATTATTTTCAAACTTAAAGGTTGTAGGCAGAAAGAAGAAGGGACATACCTGTTACTGAGGCTAGATTTTATGCAAGATGAAAACAAACACATGATATTCCTGGGTTTTACCCTGAGAAAACCATAATTCAAAAAGAGATAAGTACCACAATGTTCATTGCAGCTCTATTTACAACAGCCAGGACATGGAAGTAACCTAAGTGTCCATCGACAGATGAATGGATAAAGAAGATGTGGCACATATATACAATGGAATATTACTCAGCCATAAAAAGAAACAAAATTGAGTTATTTGTAGTGAGGCTCGCCACGGCTGGAGAGAGCTCACGTGCAGCGGGGAAGACCCAATGCAGCCAAAAATGAAATAAATTTACAAAAAAAAAAAAAAAAAAAAGGTCCTGAGGAACCTAGGGGCAGGACAGGAATAGAGACGCAGACGTAGAGAATGGACTTGAGAACAAGGGGACGGGCAAGGGTAAGCTGGGACGAAGTGAGAGAGTGGCATGGACATATATACACTACCAAATGTAAAATAGGTTGCTAGTGGGAAGCAGCTGCATAGCACAGGGAGATCAGCTCGGTGCTTTGTGACCACCTAGAGGGGTGGGCTAGGGAGGGTGGGAGGGAGACGCAAGAGGGAGGGGATATGGGGATATATGTATACGTATAGCTGATTCACTTTGTTATACAGCAGAAACTAACAGAACATTGTAAAGCAATTGTATTCCAATAAAGGTGTTAAAAAATAAATTAGAAAAAACCCCCAAAAACTTAGGTAGTACAGAGGCCAAAAGAAAAGGAGGGCACTGGGGAACAGACTACCGAATTGGACTGAAAGATGTGGGAGTTTTGCGGCACCTCATTTGAGAAAGGGAATTCCCAACAGCTTTTTTACTGAGTGTCTGGGTGAGGACATGAGCTCTTCCTTAAGGGCCTTGTACGTTTCATCAAACTTTAGGGAATGCTATAAAGTTTACAAGAAAAATGAGAGCATTAACATAATCTATAAAAATTTATTCACTCTTATAGTTAATGAAATGTTTTCAAAACCTGTTTAATATCTCTAAAAGGAGTCTTAGGTAGAGTGGACTTTTGCAATTAAATATGTGGAAGGAAGCACAAATAATGTCTAATAATAGTAAAATATTACTCTTGTGGTTTCTTTTTCCCTATAATTTGTTGGAAACTGTTTCATAAGAAAGGAATACTTTTTAAGAGGAAGTTAAATCATCTATAATCTACATCTTGACTAGCTTACAGTTCTCTTTCCCACGTTCCTCTCTGTTATTTGTCTATTATTTGTGTATATTAAAAATTGTAAACACACAAAAGTGCATGGTTACATCCAGTTTGTTTCACTTAACATAATATAAAATTTTCATGTTGTTAGAGTTGTTGCAACCACAATTTCCCCAGGTACATTTTATTCCACCAGGGTGACAATGCCGTAATTTACTTTATATTTTTATTCCAATGGGAATTTTTTTCACTAACATGCATTGAGCACGGGTGCCAGTTGCTCTGGGAAGCATGTGGACCCAGGGATGAAAGGGATGCAGAGCTGGTCCTGGTGCAGCGCGAGGACCCCAAGCAGAGAGGCGCCAGGGTGCTCTGATGGCAGTGACCCCCGGCTGGAGGCAAGGGCTGAACTGAGTGCTGACAGGGAGGTTAACAGATTGGAAACCGTAAAACTATTTCCTCAGCATTACCTTCCTTAACAAATGTTCCCAAGTCCTGCACTTGTAGTTCAGCAAAATGTGAACTATGTTTCAAATAGTAAAAGGCTGAACATATTTTCAGCTCATTTATTAAAGCTCAACTTTAACTGTAGCAGGTTTACTTTGCATACTCATGAGGAATAAAGGGATTATCAGAGAAACGGGAATCACCTTTTGGTCGCTGCAGAAATTCAACTCCTGTTCACGTAGGTCCAGGTAAGCGCATGGGAGTGGATGGTTGGTACAAGATGTACGACCCAAGGGATCACAAACCAACGGAGGTTGTGTTTTTATCTTCAGCTTTAATTAAAAGATTTAGAACCCAAGACTTCGTATATTCGAAGTGTGGGATGTGGACCCACAGTATTAGCAGCACCCGTGAGCTGGTGAGTACTGGTGAGTACTGCAGAATCCCAGGCCTCACCAAGAGCTACAGAATCTGAACCCACATTTTAACATGATTCCCAGGGGACTTGTGTGCACCTTCAAATCTGAGAAGCAGTGCCTTAGAGACCTCCTTCCTCGTGACCGACTGCCACGCAGTGTGCCAATCCCTGTGGCCATGGAAACAGTCAACCCGGGACTCTCCTTGCAGCTTGAAGCCCAGTGATAGCTGACCCTTCATACCGGGTTTGCTTGTGGGTGATCAGAGAGCAGTTTCTATCACGTGTTTAGACCATCACTGAGCTGGTGGCCAGGGGCCTTGAAATTCTACAAGCATTTTAAAGCCAATCCAAACAACAGAAATGTAATCACTAAAGTCATGAAACGCAGCCTTCTGTTCTCCTCACCACCAGCCTAGTGGCCTCTGAGTTCTCCCTTCCGAAGAGAAATGAATAAATAGGAAAAAGCCCCTGACTGTCAACTGAGGCTGCCATAAGCCAGGGACTTATTTTTACTAAGTATTAATGATATGCCTCCTGGGAATTCCCCAGCAGTCCAGTGGTTAGGACTCGACGCTTCCACAGGTTCGATCCCTGGTCGAGGAACTAAGGTCCCGCATGCCGTGCAGTGCGACAGTAAACAAACAAACAAATAAAATGCCTCCTGATACAACGTTCTTTTAGTTACCTTTGCTTTTGGCAAACACATAAAGGAGAAAAGCGAACCTCTGAGGCCTGGAGGGAAGGAGATATGGTCCCATGTTAATAACCCACCAGGAGGGCTTCCCTGGTGGCGCAGTGGTTGGGAGTCCGCCTGCCGATGCAGGGGAGGCGGGTTCGTGCCCCGGTCCGGGAAGATCCCACATGCCGCGGAGCGGCTGGGCCCGTGAGCCATGGCCGCTGAGCCTGCGCGTCCGGAGCCTGTGCTCCGCAACGGGAGAGGCCGCAACAGTGAGAGGCCCGCGTACCCCCAAAAAAAAAAAAAAAAAAAAAAAAAAACACCAGGAGATACCAGAGGGAGATAAACCAACGGAGACCTCTCCAAGGACAGGGGTGAAGTCACCACGCAACCAGTGCTGGAAAATTCAGGCAACTCGGATCATTAGGGACACTAGCAAGTCACTCAAAATGTATCTGATCATAGCAGCTGCTGGTGCCATCGTGGGGCACAACTGTAACTCATTAACAACCTCTCCCTCGTCTGACTTCTTCAAACGAGTCCCTCAATCCATCTTTAGACCTTAGATATCAATGATGAAAGGGGCTGTCTCTGATGGAGGCTCAGCTGCACCAGATCTTCACAAATCCACTTTCCTCCCAGGCATCAAACACGAGATAATAGAATATTCATTGTTCATTTAAAACCATATGCTCCATTGGCACAAATCCCATCGTTCAATATTTAAAGCTGCGGTGGATCCCCTGATATCCGCTGTCAGAATCCTCAGGATAGCGTGTAACGGCAAGACTTAAACATCTACTATTGTATTTCCTTTTGTTACCTTTTCCAACGTTTTATAAGCTTATGTTTAAATAGAATGAAATTATAGAAAATATTTCACCCAGAGGCAATCCAGAAACTTCTGATTTAAAATAGTGTCTGGTTCATACTCATGACACGGCCTTTTCGAATTCATACAGTGATTATGATGAAGACACCAAAACAGTGAAAATTCAGAGAAGTGCAACACAGACAAAGGGCCAAGTACAGAATCTGGGAGAAATAATCACTGGTACAACTGGGTCCAAAAGCACAACTAGTACCCATTTGTGCTTTGTTATTTGGAAACCATGCAAACCTGCAACTGTGGATATAGATACCCAGATGCTACTACTCGCAATCACCTCAGCGTCTTCACCATGTACTCCTGAGATCCGAAATGCAAGATTCAAAGCAACTCTGAAACTAGCTTCTGCTTTCTCAGGTAGACAATGTAAAGCATCAGCTTTGCCACCATCAGTGCTTTTTCCTACATCCATTCCAACTACCATGCTCAGAAAATGACTGCGATTGCAATATGAGTGGTCTGATGAAGGTCTCTTGTACCTTATCCTCTAATTCTGAGATGGATATGGGCATGAGAGTAATGCATTAACCTGCTGTAGACAAAAGTAGGAATAGGACAAGCCCTGGAAGCAGTGCATGCTGGGGAATGTAGTTTTTCTACATAGATTGCCAGCCATCCAGCAGCAAATAGCCTGTCTGCTTGCAAAAAATCAGGTTTGGATGAGTGTTTATACTCAAGGAAATATACATTAAAGTAATAATTAGTAATTTGGATTGCTCAGATTGGCAAAACATATAAAGGCTGACAATATTCAGTATTGGTGAGGGTGTGGAGAAACAGGCATGTTTATATATTTTTGGTAAAATTTATACTGCCTTTTTGGAAAATAATTGGACTTCCACTAATTGGATAAATATTCATATATCCTTTGATTGAATAATTTTACTTCTAGGAATCTATCTGACTAAAAAGACATTTTGCTCACATATGCAAAATGCTTTATGTATATAAAGATACACACGGCAGTGTTGAGTATAATAGTATAAAAACTGGAAACAAAGTTAAGTGTCTGTCATTTGAGAAATTTTTACATAAATTATTGCATATCAATCCCAGAAGGTCATTAGATAGAATAAGATAGATCATACTCACTTAGTTAAAAGATGTGCTCAGTGCAAATGACCTAATTTAAAAAGTAAGTTGTGGAATAGTATCTGTGTTATAGTTTGATTTAAGTAAGAAAATTTAAAGGTTGGTGTATACACCTATTTATTTTAGTTTGCCTAATCTCTGGATCTTAGGAAATGTGTGCTTCATATAAATGTTATAAATAGTGTAATGCATGGGAGGTGTGGGAAAATACACAAACAACTTTAAAGAAGCTAAACCTTGAGGAACCTTATTTTGGGGAAAGATCAGGCTGCAAAAGGAATCCTAATTATTTGTGCCCTATGTATCTATATTTTTCAAATGAGCCTTTAATACTTTTGTGATGAAAAATAAAAAATAACACCTTAAGGAAATACAAACGCATAAAGTTTTAAAGTGGTTATGTCTGAATATTCAGATTCTGGGTTTAAATTTCTTATATATTTCCGTATTTTCCAAATTTTCTATAGTGAAGACATAATAACATTATAATCACAAAACGAATCTTTTAAATTTAGCATGCCAATTTTGTTTCTTTCATCATAGTAAAGAAGAAAAAATAACTTGGAAAAAAGCACACAAATAGTAACAGTAATTCCCTTTGGTTAATGACACCCAGGATAATTTTTTTGGTGTGCTCCTATTTCACGGCAGTTAAGACATTTTCTCTATGTTATAGTTTTGATATAAAATATCAAATAAAATACTGATAAAAAATAAAAACAAAAAATAAATGAAAACCTTTGAAACTCTGGGAGATGCAGGCCAAAACAGTTATACATTACCAGACACCTAAAATGGAAGGAATGTCAAAATGGAAAAAGGAATTAAATTCAGGAAACCAGTTTTCTGTGTACCAAGGATGTTACAAATTGGCAAAGACTTTGCCGAAGTATCTAATTAAAGAGCCTACATAAAGCAGATAAAAGATTAGCATTTTCTCTGGGTGCTAAAAGTATGGTGCCCAGGAACTGCTGCATTCTAGACCAACGTGACAGACAATTCCGGGCATTTATGGCCATGCGTGCTCAAGCCCCATCTGCGACTCTACTAATCCCAATAGGGCTCTGCAATGTTGTCAACGGTGTCTCCTATGGGGCCCTCAGAGGCAGTGCCACCTCTGAGCCACTGTTTATATAGAAAATGAAGGCATGGTCCATAGAGTGAAGTTTCTAGAATTCTCCTACATGCTCCTTCTGGAACGGGCATGGAAGGAAAATGACTGATCTCTAAATTCTCTAGACATTAAAGGAGCAGGGTGGACCAAAGGAAGGCTAGAGGCCTGGAATGCTAGCAAAAGCCAGCAGGCGACAAACTGGTTCAGAAAAACAACACGAGTGTGGAACCTGCAGCATCACCGGTAGGTAATCTCAGGTAACAAGATGGTTTGCTACAGAAGAAAGCAGGCTGATGGCCACACAGAAACTTTTCTTCTAATGTACGTCTTTGCTGAAGAGATCACCCAATCAAGTATGAGTCATCTCACAGAGACTCAATGGTGAAAGTAAAAAACTCGCCTGTTTAACTACATGCAAAATATTACATGATGTTTAGGTGTATACACTTACTGAAAATAAACAGGAAAGCAAAGGACAGAGGAAGTAACACTGTAAAGGTGCCTGGAGAACATTTAACTGTTCATTGAGGGTTCTTTCTAAAGTTTGGTAGTGGGTGTACGGGTATATACGATAACTTTTTTTTAAAACATAATTCCATGTGCTTTGAATATTGCAAAAATCATTGAAAATTAAAGCACTTAGACTCCAGATCCCCTGCCTCACTCCATGCAGCAGAATGATTGTCCCTTCTCAATTCTGGTAGATGATGAAACATTTATCCTTTGGAGATGAGGACAAAATTTAGCCTGGGTAACACAAAGTCTTATCAGTGGCAAGGCTCCCGTAAAGAAAACCAGAGGTCTGAAAATCCACAAACCTGATATTACAAACTACCACTTCCCTAGTTTTCTTCCCAAGTGGGGTCTCAGAACAGTGGGAGCTGGGGCTTCACTCTCTGGGCAAGAGTCTCTCTGAGGGATTTGACCGGACCAAGAGAAAAGATCCAGCAATGCAGCCATCTGGGTCTTCCCCCAGGGCAACAATCTGGCCAGAAAACTTTATAGTAAAGTCCACAGGCGGTGAGACCCACCCACAGGCATGGAGATTCGTATTAGCTTGCTCTTAAGTGTGAGCAGGCAGTCAAGGATCATAACACATCTTTAACATAAAAGACTTCAAAAAATTTTAAAAAGGAACTCAGAAGAAAGAAACAGCATAGAGAGAAGAAAAGTCCACAGTCATAATAGGAAACAACCCAAACCTATCATTTATATTCTTAGAGATAGAAAAGAAGATAACATTTATAAAGCAAGAATAGGCACTAAGGAGGAAGCACTAAGCAACATAAAAAAGAACTTTCCGGAATTTAAAAGCATAGCAGTAATAGAAAACTAGGAAGATAAATTTGAGAAAATATCTCAGAAAATATAATGAAAAATAGGACAATAGGAGAAAAGCGATGAGAGATACAATACCCAAATAATAAGAATTCCCAAAGAAACAACAACAAAAAACCCAAAGTAATTTAATAAAATTTCTCAGAGCACAAGAACGAGTTTCCAGATGAGAGATCCTTCTCTCGAATCAAGGGCTCAGCAAAATGGATGAAAATTACCCTAACAAGCTACACCATTATGACATTTCAGAAAGAATGTTCTAGAAAAAGAAGGTTCTATTCTTCTTTTTTGGGGGGAGGGAAGGTTATATAAATATACAAAGGATGTAAGCTCACAATGCCGTCGGACTTCAAGTTCATTTATGTTGTCAGAAATGACAGGAATTTCATGGCAGGACACACTCTGAAACCACTTTCTTTTGGAACTCTCTTTAAGATTTATTGTATAGGGAAAAAAAGACGACTATAGAGTTACTTCATAATAGGAACTACCTCTGCCAATGACATGCTTAGTGATCAAGCCAGACCTACAATTTTCTGAAGTTCCTCAGGGCTCTCTTTTCCTGTCCCTTCTCCCTGTGCTCTGACACCTGCTTTCCGTCAGTGAAAGCATCTCCTGGCGGAGACCCTGGACTCAGGGAGGCTGGGCTGTAATCACAGTCGCCATCACTACGAGGTGTGGTACAAAGACTACATAGCTCTGTCCTTGACCTTGGCTTCTCTGAGGTTGTGTCAAAAGTGAAAATTATCCTGCACTTCAGCAAAGGCATTGTTGAGTCGAAGCATCTTTCAAAAGCAACCTGATCAAAGGTGCCCCAGAAAGCAGAAGTTAACTCTCAAAGTTACCAGCTTCGCTTCATAGCGACTAGACTCTTGCACGTTTTCAAACAGGATTTATCTTCTGAGATTCCTGAGAAAGTCATAACTACAGTCGTCCCTCAGTATCCTAGGGGGACCCCTGCCCATGGGATCAATATATGATGACCCACATAAAACATGACCTGCACAGTTCAAACCCATGTGGTTCGAGGGTCAATCGAGTCTCTATGAAACTGCACACTAACGCTCAAAGGAATTGCTGATTGAGAGCTGTTGGATGAAAAATATAAAAGAGGGAAACTGATGAGAGCATTACTGGATATAATAAGATGCAATTAGCGAGAAGTGGCCAGGAGTATATATATGAAGCCAAACTAAGAAAAGGAGAGTCTTCCTGGTGAGTGAGACTGGAGTAGAATTTGTTTCTAACCGAAGCCTTATTATTACTCGTGGCACCTTAAAAAGATGCTGAGCGCTTTACAGCAGTGGCAGCACCAAGGGTGAGATGCCTTAGAACCCCAAGAACTTCTACTGGTTTCCTCTCCTGGCCAACATAAACACAGAACTAGGTAAGTGGAGAAAAATCATATAGAATATAAACAAAGGTATCTTTTAAAAACACTTTGCCGGTACACTCTAAGTAAAATGAGTGTATTTACTTGACAAATAGAACTTCAAAACAAATTCCTTATCTCTTCCTTCCAAGTAGCTTGTTGTCCCTGGGTCCCAGTTATATAAAAATTCTGAAGCAGCCCCTGGACATACTAGCATTTGGTCTCCATTTGAAATGTGCCCTACCCAGAATTTATTCTAAAGTACAGGCATAAGGTAACGATTCATCTTTTCTTTCTCCTTCCCGAAATGCGGTAGTGCTTACTGCAAAAGCCAGCTTTTGAGTATGTGCTGCCATGTATGCATGTGCTTGCTCCCGAATGAGATGGGCCCCTCTTCTGATGATTACTGCTTAGATCTTCTCTCTCCTGCTGGGAAGGCAGAACTCAGCGACACTGAACTAAGTTCACAAATCACGTCTCTTCCTCTGTGAGCATCGGGAATATTATTGGAATGTAGGCTGAGAATGGTTTGGACTGTATATAAAATGTATTTCAGTTTGGGGGAAATGAACGGAGGTTTATTGCCACTATTCCAATATCACTTAAGAGAATGTGAGCAAGTTACCTCTCTAAACTCTGCTTCATTTGTCAAAAGAATTTAATTCAGGAGACAAGAAAAAGTAGCGACTGTTTCAAGAGGGTTTTATAGGTTCTTCCAGAGACAGTTTCATGGTCACAGAACCTGTTCCTGCCATGTTTCTCCAGGCCTGGCCAGATGTGTCCATGGATCCACCACTTAGAACATCCAGGAAACAATCACTGCTGTTCTACTGGTCCCCTTATCCAATTTCTACCAAGAATATGCTAACAGCAAAAGCAATTCAGTAAATCCAATTGATTAGGTTCCATAACAGGACATATATTAACATCATTGTTAAATTTATGCTCGACATGCTAAGTGTTTAATAACTGTTCTGTATGTTTATGCCTTAAAAAATATATATATATATATTTATATATACTTCAGCTCTAGTAAGGAAAGCAACTGAATCATGCTTCCCTTCCCTTCTTCAGTTAGAAACCTGGCACCATGGGTGTTTGCAGCCTTGCCTTCTGAAGGCGTTATAATGATAAATTGATTTTTAAATGAAATTTACTCTTAAAATGTTATAAACATTCTTTATCATGTTCCAAATGGCTCCACTTATAGGAATGTTCCCAAAATATTTAGGGACATTTTCTTGAAAATATTAATGCATGTCCAAGAATTCATAGATATGTGTGTCTATACCTGTGTATACACCTATGACATATGTCATATGACTTGTATATGACAGAAGCAGCACATACACTGTGACATATGTTACTGTCACTTCAATAAGATGAGCAGTAGTATGGATTTAATTCAGTGCTCATTTGTTAGCTCTATCAATTTTGGATGCAAAGAGGAATCACTCAGCGTTAACTGAATGGTGGTAATGACTCCATCAAGACAGCCCAATTCCAAGTATTATAAATAATGCTACCCCCGTAAACAAAGCATGCACACAATCAAATCAATTTGAATTTCAATATACAGCTGCAATGAGTGGAATGTTATTCGTCTAGCTGTGTTTCACAAGCTGCTTATGAATACTTCCTTTGGGACCATTCTGTGGTACTTTCAGAAAATCAGAAAACATACAAAGAAAGAAACAACAAATGGAATGTTATTACATCTCTGCCAGGAAGAAAGAAGAATTTTCCTGACAGGGAGAGGCAGAAAGTAGAAAAATAGAGGTATCTGTTAGACCAGTGGTACTCAAAGTGTGGTCCAGAAGCCATAGCATCAACAAATGGAAATTCTTCTAACTTCTGTTAGAAATAGAAATGCCTGGGCCCCGCCCCATTCTTGGGTGGTGCCCAGCACCCTGTGGTGGCAAAAGCCCTCCAGGTAATCCTATATGCTAAAGTATGAGCACCGCTGTGTTGGGCTACCAGTGATAAGAAACAGCTGATGATTTTTACAGTTCACATGTGAGACTCGTCCTATGTCAGTTTTAGGGGGTTGAAAAAAATACATTTAATTATGATCAAAGTGACATAATTTCCAACTACTAAATGAAGTGTGGATTGGGGTGATTTCATAACTCAGCAATATCCACATTGTGAAAGAGGAGCTGCACTACGGACTCTGGCCAGAGGGGGAGCTGTTCTACTTATTAGTGTTCCTGTTGGCTGGTCTTTCTTCAAAGGGGTCCGCTGTTCCATCCCACCTGGCCTGGGTCGCACTAACCTTCAAAGGAAGCAACTCCTCCCGTATACGGTTGTTGTTTAGCTTGGAGCCGAGCTTCCTGAGCACACCCATTTGAACACACATATTGGAATCAGCCTACTAAGGGGGAAGAGCTTTCATTTCATGACCATGGTGCTTAATAGAGTGGCAGATGCAAGGCAAGAAAGTCATCAGAGAATAAAGAGAGCCCGCAGAAAACTCAGGAGCTGGGCCAAGCTCCACCCACCTTTCTCATTTTCATGAAGTTGCCGTGGCGATGATGATGCCCCCTGAGGGCACAGACCATCCTTGCTGGGGGACCAGCAGGGCCCTCTGAGGATCCCTCACTCTCCAGCACGCTCCCGTTCTCAATTTCAATCTGCCTTCTTTCTTTTGTGTCTAAGACCTTGCAAATTTAGATGATATTACAGAATAACTATTATCATAACTTTGTTCTCCATAGTTTCATGGTGGAGGAGTTCTGTTTGCTGAGTCCAGAGAGAAAAGACTTAAAAGATCTCGGCGTAAGGGGAAGAGAGGGTGGGAGAGGGAAGGAGTGGGAGTTTGGGATTAGCAGATGCAAACTATTATATATAGAATGGGTAAACAAGAAGGTCCTACTGTATAGCGCAGGGAACTATATTCAATATCCTGTGATAAACGATCATGGAAAAGAATATGAAAAGAGAAGATACATATGTGTATATATGTGTGTGTGTGTGTGTGTGTGTGTAACGGAATCACTTTGCTGTACAGCAGAAAGTAACACAACATTGTAAGTCAACTGTATTTCAATAAAATAAATTTTTAAAAATCTAAGCATAATTACCATTCGTGGGAATATAATGTGAACTACCGATTTATACATATGGACTTTTTCTCGCTATATAAGTAATGATCAGGGTCTCAAAGAAAAGGGAAAACAATTTAAAAAGTTTAAGAAGCTCCAAAGACTCACCTATAAGGGAAAAAAGGTGTGGAGAGAAAGAGAAGAGTTTACTGAGGTTTCAAAGTGGAGAAACTCTGTCCCCCAAATGTAATTATGTTCCTCAGAGAATGACTCCCCCCAGTCCAAACATCCTGAAACACTTGTTTGGGAGGCGGAATCTGAAGATTCCACCATATAAGGGCCTCCCAGCTCAGGGGGCTAAGGTGACGCCAAGCTAAATGAGAAAACAGGAGAATTTTTAATTTTCTTTTTGGTGTCACCATATGGAATTCCAATCTAATTTTTCCAATTTGTTCCACTGCAGCTGGGCCATGCTATAACATACCAACAGTTGTTAACAGTTCTAGTTATTACAGGTTAAAATTCCATCTTTTTACATTTTTTTTCCCTTGAGATAATCACACTTTTTTTTTTTTTTTTTTTTTTTTTTTTTTTTTTTTTTTTTTTTTTTTTTTTTTTTTTTTTTTTTTTTTTTTTTTTTTTTTTTTTTTTTTTTTTTTTTTTTTTTTTTTTTTTTTTTTTTTTTTTTTTTTTTTTTTTTTTTTTTTTTTTTTTTTTTTTTTTTTTTTTTTTTTTTTTTTTTTTTTTTTTTTTTTTTTTTTTTTTTTTTTTTTTTTTTTTTTGATTTTTGGGGATAGGAGTTTATTAATTAATTTATTTTTATTTTTGCTGCTTTGGGTCTTCATTTCTGAGCAAGGGCTATCTCTAGTTGTGGCAAGTGGGGGCCACTCTTCATCACGGTGCAAGATAATCACACTTTAACAGGGTATAAGTTACATTTTCTGTGGAGCCTTTCCTGAACAAACTATAAATTGCAGCTCCCTTGCCAAACTCCTCTTTTATTTCCTGTTTCTTTTCTCCTACGGCGCATTTCATCACTCCAAAATTACATATTTTACATTTTTATTTGAATTATTTTTTGTCTCCCCCACTAGCATGTCAGAGATTTTTGTTTGGTCAACTCTTGTAACCACAGTGGCTAGGAGAGTGAGTGACACAGGGTAGACACTGAAAGATTTGTTGAAAGAATAAATAAATGAATATTCTAGGTGGTGATAATTCCTAGACCTAAATGCTGACTCAACTGTGCCAGAATGTAAAGCATTGAACACAATGGTGATATGGGATGTGAAGTACGAGTTTTCATACACAGGCCCTCAAATCTCACTACCTCCATCAATTTAGACACTTTACTTAGAACGAGGAGACTCCAGAAACTGCTGGGGAGAGCTGCCACAGTCAGGCTACATTGGTAAAATTCCTCGCAGAATGGAATTGAAAGGCAGAGCCAGACCACTGAGTGATTACAATTGTACTCACTACCAAAATATTTCCAATATGGTGTTCATCCAGAGATGCTGAAATGCTGACACAAACACACACACTACAAAGCTATGTATCATCACAAAACCAATGCAAAATGCTGAGCCTGCCTGCCAGGGATGCTAATTCTTCAAAAGATTAGCTTCCTAGCTCTATGAAAACATGGATAATTATAGCATGATGTTTATTATGCTGTAGCTAGCAAAGCACACATTCATTATAATGCAGTTTTCTCCCCTTGGGGCTTCGGTGCAAATATAGACGTTATACTTTGGACAGGATCACGAAGGCACAGAGCCTCAGTCTGGGGGATTAAGCAGGGGATGCTTGGCAGAACTGACCGCGGCCTTGGCGTGGGTGAGTGGCTTTGTCTCTCTGCCAGGCCTTGATGTCACCTCCCGACGCCACGAGGCTGGACTTTCCCCTCAGCTAACAGTCATGGTCAGTGTGATGACAAGGTACATGCGAGACGATCACCTCATTTCTCAAGGATGTTACTGACAAACAAGAGTTAATAGAGCCAGACTGAGCCGTGATCACAAAAGAAAGCATCAGATCAGGTGTGTTAACCAAAGAACAGATGCCAAAGATAGAAGAACGTGTCCACTGGGGCTCACAAGTAAATTCTAAATGACAGAGTGTTTCCCCAGACACGTGGAGGTGAGGTGTCTTCAGTCCCTGCTTCATTACTGTCACCTGAGGGGACTGAGCAGTCATGAAGACCCTTGGCAGGATGCGCTGCATGCAGGGCTGATCCAGACTTCCAGGAGGAAGCGTGATTTGTGCAGCTGAGAGTAGCACTCCCACCAGGAAGGTGGGCAGTGAGGCACGTGCCCAGCCACTCAGAATCCGGCTATTTCCCTTCAATCTGTCTGCTCCTCTCCAATCAGACCAGGCACCATCTGAGCAGGGTGTTGGGAGAAAAACACCACCAGCTAGTCATTAACTTCAGACCATCTCTATGTCAGTGCATCTTAAACTACTTGGTGGGTCTTTGTATTCCTTTATTGCTTTACTCAGAAAAAATGATACGCCACCTACTCTGCATCAGTGAGTGGGCTGGGGATGCAGGACGTCATGAGCCCTGTCCTTGAAGAGCTCAGGATAGTTGGGAAAACTGACTTGTGATTAGATCCTTACAGTACACGGTGAGAGTGCTGCCATTATGATTAAAAAATATAAACATAAAAGACCCAGTGGGCTGGGAGTGCAAGGAAGGAGTGATGAAGACTCTCTAAGTATGAAAGGAAACAACTTATGAAACATGGATAGAATTCATATGATGCTTTAAGGATAGATAGGTAAGTACCATCCCACGAGACATGTTAGGCAGATTTAGTGGAGTGTGGTGTGCTGAACAAGATAGAAAGAGATGGAAAGACAGAAGGCACTTAACATGCATAATCACCTAATGTTCGTGACATACTAAAGGGACAGGAGGAACCATCAGGTATCTGGTGACCTGTGGGTGTGTTCGTTAGGGGTGTTTGTTATTGCATCCCACAGAGAGACCACGTGTTTTAGGCTCAGAAACTGTCTATCTCTGGCCCCCTGAGTCTGGTCCTCATAACTGCACCCTCAGTGAGGAAAGCTGATGTGGCAGACAGAAGATATGAATGGGATGCAAACCAGGATTCTTGAAGTGTGGTTCCTTATTGAAGTGAACAGACTTTTCTTAGGTGGTGAAGGACTGAATTTAAACAAAACTCAAAACCAGAAAATGGAGAGTTGAGAAAAAAGCAGAATGCAGTACTGTTTGCATTTTCTTACACTTGAAGGGAGTTTATTTGCAGAGGAAAACAATTTTCTAAGTTGTTTTAATAATTAGTCTTTCTAATCCAAGAACCAACAGCAACAGCATCAGTGAAGAGCATCACGTTCTGCTCTGAATTCACACGGTCATCAGACATCTGCCAAGATATCAGCTCTTAAGGTCATAAGATAAAGACCTAACTTTAAAAGTTCCTTGAGTTTGGTTTCTGGTTGAGCTTAGACTCTCTGGCCTATTTAATGGAAGTTATGCAAGAAGTATATTTACTACAGAAACTTGTCAAAGAGTTTGGGACAGAGAGGTAGAAACAGAAAATGGTTCCAGCGCCTGAGTCACGTTTCAGGGTCACTTCCTGTCCAGGAGTAACCGACTCTCTTGAACTTGCCTAATCATTCCCTCCCCCCATTTCACTGCTCAGTTATTGTTCCATTTGTTTGCAGTCCTAAGTTCTATGACTTTACTGTAAGCCATCTCAAACCTTTTTGAACGTGGTGAGTCAACGCATTTAATAAAGGCAAACTAGTCAGTGCAATGTCATCAGAGCAGGGCTACAGCCAAACCAAGTGAAATCCGGACTGGCTGGTGCTAGAACTTGTAGACAAAGCTTCTAGCATCACTACCAAGATTGTGGGATTTGTTCACTTCATAGGAAAACATCAAGAGCCCAGCTTGACACTTGTGACTCCAGTGCTTATTCTGTATTGGGTTATAACTCTCATCAGCCCTCCAGCCTGTACTGAAAGCGTAAGAGGATGTGTCTACTTTATTCTCACAGTAGGAGGCAGAAAGGAACAACGTGTCAGTAAGATTTGTCTAGAATAACTACAGAAGGCCTTAGTGGGTTTCGGGGAATTTTTTTTTTCCTTTTAAATTAAAGAAATTTCAAGGTTATCATGTAAGAATGCCACTCTCACTTGCATCCTGATTTGCCTTCTTGGATAGCAGAGAAAAAGGCTGAATTACAGGAAGAGGCCAAGAACCGTATTCAACCCTAGGTATGCCCGTGGGAGTATGTTTAGTATGTGGACCTTACCTGCTGTGTATGATAAAGGAATAGTAGTTTAGAACTGCTGGGCTAGAAGAATGAAAATGGGCCTTGCTATCAGACAGTCCTGTTTCTAATCCTGCCTCTGCCACTATGACTTCAGTCAAGTTACTTAGCTTCTCTGCACCTTGGTTTTCTTATCTGAAAATTGGCAAAATGGTAGCTACCATTTACTGGGATAAAATGATATAAAGTGTAGGCACTCAATCCATGACTCATTTCCTCTTCATTCCTGAAGTGTTCTGAACAATTACTATACAAACTAGGAAGTTTTTGGTGGCAAATAACGGAAGAGCCAACTCAAACTGGGGTAGACCACATGGAATGTACTGGCCCCATAACTGAAAAATTATGTCGGCCAGGCTTCATGGATGTTGTTATGTATTGGCTCAGAGGGTCACCAGGAGCCTGTTATTTGGCACCCCTCAATTCTGCCTTCAACAGAGCCTAAGTGCCTTCCTATTACAAGATGGGTCCAGGAGGATGAGGTTCGGGAAGGAGAGAGAGAGAGAGAGAGATCACTATGTTAATGTCACTCAAATACGGATGTTATGCAGAGGGAGAGTGAAGGTATAGATTAGATGCTGGGACGGGGGCAGCCAAAAGTCCACTACAGCAACCATAACGCTGGCATTATAGAGACCTTATGGAAATCCTTTATGTTACATTTATTCTACAAAAAATATACAAAAAAATGTGTCCTATGTAGAGACAGAGAAAGAGAGAGAGGAGATGAGAGGGAGTGGGGAGATATTAAGAGAGA
Organism: Lipotes vexillifer; assembly: GCF_000442215.2. Lineage (NCBI taxonomy): Eukaryota > Metazoa > Chordata > Mammalia > Artiodactyla > Lipotidae > Lipotes > Lipotes vexillifer. Next base: position 2,240,780 of record NW_006799066.1, on the reverse strand, counting down.
GAGAAGATTTCAGTCTACAGAGAAGGGAGAGAAGCCATAGATCAGGGTCCACCCACCGTGACCCAGTCCCATCACCTCTTGGACTGGAAGCTGGGGAGTCAAGGATAGTGTTTATCTTCTCTTTAGAATTCATCCAGTAGTTTTCTTCTTTCCATAAAATCACACAGATAGATATAACGGCCAAGAAAGGATATATTTCCCCCACGCGCGCGCGCGCACGCGCGCACACACACACACACACACACTCCCCAACATCAAAAATCCCTTTATTGAATCCTTCATATTTCATATTGATATCACCGAGTCAAATCTCAGACCCACAAGAATCCCAAGGATTCATTATACTCTTGACATTTCTGGAGCAGCATTATACATAAAAACCCTTCTGATTAATGTTTTTCATTGGATCCTGACTGGATTGGAGAGGTACACATACTAATACATTTTCTAAAACATTAGCTCTTCACCCGCCCATAGCATTTACCAAAGAGCAAACATTCTTCACATCTGAAATAAAGGAAAGGAAACTGAGGCTCAGTGAATTAACTCCCAGATATATAGTAAATGATCTGTCAATTACAATATATAGGGATTGTGTCTCCAGAAACTTCCAGAACAGTCACAAACTCAAAAACTTTACCTTGCTGTTTCAAAGGGGATGCTTTATCCCCATTATTATTTTGTAAAGATATGGTTTGGTCAGATGTGTGCATGGAGGAACATTATAAGGAAAGGTTTTATGAAATTCTCTACTATAGTTAGGGACAAATGCTCTAGTAATTGTTGTCCGCTGTATTACATAACGACTCCTCTGAAGATGCTATGGGATTCCTTGGTGGAGACTGTACTTCTTGACATCTGGCTTTATTTTATCCTCCATACTCTGTAAATTTCTAACTATTGGTATTTTCCTCTTTGCTTTGACCAGTGGAAGCTGTGGGAGCTACAACCACACAACCACACCTGTGACCCGCCGTTGGCTACACTGCGAAACAAAATGGCAGAATAAACTTGTGCTCGGCACGTTTTTCTCTTCCTACTCGTGTCCTCTCTCCAACCAAATATTCCAACAAATTTATTTCATGTAGTGTTAATATTAGTATTTTCAGGAGATGCCTCAAATCCCTTTGGATGAAGTGAAAGAAGAAACGAGTGAATGAAACAAAGAAAAAGTGAGTACATAAATCTCTCCCACCAGCTTTGAGTATAATCTCAACCTAAGGCTCTGATCTTGCTTTTTCAACTCCCTTCTGGATATTTTCCAGTTAAATGACCTACAACTGACTCAAAAATCTAAAATAAAACCCATTGTTTTCCTCACAAACCCTCCATCAAAATGTGTTCCGATTATTTTTATGATATAAATAATTATGCATATTATAATTAATGGTAGGATGTTGGGAAAGGGGATTCCACCTCCACAATCTCCATTAATCTCCTTACAACACTATAAAATACTATGATTTAATACAGAAATTGGATTCTTTTCCTTAGTCTCATTTCAAATATGGATAATAGATTGTTTAGCATGCATTTTAAGTGTCTAGATGTGATATGGACCCTATGCTCCGTGCTAGGAATACAAAATCAGATGGGCACAATCCTTATCCCCTAAGAAATTTAAGCAATCTGGGCATCACCTTTGACTCTTTCATTCCCTCACCCTACATATTTCTAGATGTGATATGGACCCTATGCTCCGTGCTAGGAATACAAAATCAGATGGGCACAATCCTTATCCCCTAAGAAATTTAAGCAATCTGGGCATCACCTTTGACTCTTTCATTCCCTCACCCTACATATTTCGTCACCGAATGTAATCGAGTCTTCTTTTGCATTGTCCTGTGGGACCCTTCTATTCTTTTTTTTTTTTTTTTTTTGTCATTTTCCCATATCTGGCCTCTTTGTTCCTGCCCTCTACCTTCAATCATAATGCAAAACTGCTTCCTGTATAGTGAAAAATTCCTTTCCTAACAAGGCACAGGGCCAAAGTGGTAGAAATGGAAGGGAACTAAGAACTACTGAATTCGCCCTCCTGGCTTTTGAGATAAGGAAAATGAGGCCCAGAAAGATAAAGTGGGCTTGTTGAGTGTAGGGATGGTAAGAATGGAAGGAAGTGGTGGAAGTTTATAAGATTATTCATATAGTGTTTGATGGTTTACAGAGTGCTATCATACATGTGACCTCATAAAACCTGTGATGTAGGTGATATTTTTATGTCCATTGTACAGGTGAGGAAGCTGAGACCCAGGGAATTCTCCTATAAGGGGAAAGAGCACATGGCTTTTCATCAGGTCAACTGGCCATGACAAAGTCTAGTGACTCTGCAATACCAAACTCTGCTCTGAAGGGCAAGACATACGAAGATGACACTGCCTGTGTGCTCATATCTATTAGGAGAAGGTTGTCAGTCTCCCCTAAGGCTGCCCACAGGGCACCCTAATGCTGTCAAAAAATTATCTAAACCCTAGAGGGTCTGAGTCCCATACAGTCATTTGACTCCCTTCTAAACATGGCTACGTGGAAACTTTAGAAAGGAAGGGCCAGTTTTTCTGCAGAGGAATCTACATTTTAAATTGCACAAAATTGAGAGTCTCTGAAATGTGAAACGTAATAAATTAAAGTTGGCTCAAGATTATAGAGGGATTTGGAGTTTAACTGGAAATAGAGATGAGGTGGTGATGAACTAAGGGCTTTCTGCCCTCTTCTTAACCAATCTTGTACTGTTCTTTGTGAAGTTACCCCCTCTGTGGCCCTGCCTTATCACAGTGACACTGACAAGCATGTATTATTTTTCCCTTTTATTCTTGGTAAAAGAATTGGATCAACAACTAGATCATATCCTTCATGGATGGTGAAAAAAATCATCTGGAACCTCTGTTCATCTAAGATTAGGGTCAGCAAACTGCTGCCTATAGGCTAAATCCAGCCTGCTGCCTGTTTTGTAAGCTCATGAGTTAAGAATAGTTATTACATTTTTTAATGGTTGAAAAGAATCAAAAGAAGAAGAATATTTCATGCCATGTGACCACAATATTAAATTTAAATTTCAATGGCAATGAAGTTTTATGGCAGCCACTTTTATCATTTGTATTTTGTTTATGGCTGCTTTTGCACTACAGCAATGGAGATTGGTAGTTGCAACATAGACTCTATAGCCCTCAGAGCTTAAAATATTTACTTTTTGCGGTACGCGGGCCTCTCACCGTTGTGGCCTCCCCCGTTGCGGAGCACAGGCTCCGGACGCGCAGGCTCAGCGGCCATGGCTCACGGGCCCAGCCGCATGTGGGATCCTCCCGGACCGGGGCACGAACCCGCGTCCCCTGCATCGGCAGGCGGACTCCCAACCACTGCGCCACCGGGGAAGCCCCCCTTCTTCTATTCTTGCACAACCATCATTGTTTACAGTTCTTTCATCATCTTATTTTTAGACCACTGTGAGTTCTTCCTCACTTATTTCTCTAAATCTTAGCCCCAATCTTGTCATCCTTCTTTCTGCCCACTACTCCAGGTTAACAGTCTCCAAATACCTCTTGGCCATCTCTCTCCTGCTTCAGGTAGCTCTACTTCCGTATCTTAAGGTACAGCCTTTTACAAGCACCAGTTCAACTCTCCTGCCCCCACAGCAGCCTCTGCCACGCTCCATCACTTCCATTTCCCAGCAGGACCGCATCTCCTGCTTCAGAGAGAAGGAGAAACCTCAGATTCCTGTCACCCCCACTTTCCCCCAGCCCACCCCTTGCAGGATGCCTATTTCTCTCATCTACCCATCCTTCATCCCTTCCTCTCATCGGGGAGTAAAATGTGCTCGTTGATTCTTCCTGAATCCCAAGTCAGTATAGATAATACCTGTTTTGGCAAAGTCTACTTTGGCAGCCCTGACAGACAGAAGGAATAACACTGCTAGATTCCTTTTTGAGAAAGGAACAGAGAAGACTGGTAAATATGATCACTGTGGTCACACCTACAGTAGGAGCGTGTTTACTGTGGGAAACTAGCTTCTGCGATTAATCTACAGTGAAAACATTTAGACCTGACCTAAGTTAAATAGACAGATTTACTTAAAGAGTCTTGAAACCACTCACTTGGGTCAAATTTAGAGGTAAAATCAATGTAATTTAATTTTCGATGGAGAAAATATGGGCTGGAAGATACATTAGATTGAATATAACTTTCAATTATTTATATGGTCAAAGATGGAGGGACTCTTCCAATGAAACTTTTGATAGAAATCCCTCTGATTAGCACCAAATCCCATCCCATCTGAAAGAGGAGCAAGAAGGAGGTGTACAGAACAGAAGAGAAGAGGCAATTACCCCCATGGGATGCCGTGGCAGGTTTACCAGGAACAAGGGCTCCCTCCGACGTTGTCCTTTTCCTCTAGTTATGAAATTGCTGCTTCTCTTACTGCCACCTCCTCCTCCCACTACTCAATATTTGTTTCCCTTGAAATGTCAATTTTGAAAAGGTTACAATTCACTCAAGTATGCATCCCTGAGTAAGCATTTGAAAAAAATGCAATCAGATCTCATCTGCTCTGCGACAGAATTCTTGGTACACAACTCCCCACGCAAGCTAATGTCAGTGTAGCTGAGGGTGCGTAGCAGGAATTATACAGCTGTTGCTAATCGAAGAAATTTACATAGAATCATTTACCCTTTGAGGGTCTCTCCACACACACACACACACACACACACACACACACACACACACACCCGCCCCACCACAGTAGCCTCTGTAAAGGATGAAGTGACAGAGCAATAGATGGTTCTATGTGGGCTCTCTCTGACGGGCCCTTCGGTAAAATCAATCCTTACGTGCAATGAATACATCTTTAATACAACCATTTACATCACCAAACAAATGCAGCTATTAAACCAGAGTATCTCAGCAATTCTCTGAAGGCCTGTATTCATTTCATAAAATCTGAAGATATACTCAGGAATGAGAGTAAACAAGTAACCTGCACGGGATGGACACAGTACTCTCAAGAATGAAGAGTGAAAAAATAGCACAACTGTTCAGTTTAAAACCTTTGCAAAGAAAGCAAAACTAATTTGAAAAGTTCTGGAGAGCTACCTTAGAAGGATGGGGGTGTGCCTGGAGGTTTCCAATAAGTGAAGAATGCCATGGAGGTTAATTGATGTCAGTAGTGCAAGGCTGAGAAGGCCACTCACTGTGGATGGAAGATGAATAATTTGTTCCTTTCAGGGCTATTTTCTGAATGACCTGTGTTGACTCCCAATCAGCAGACAGAATTAGTTATAGCACTGCCCACGTGTCCCTTCAGAGCCTGCTGAGTTTTCAATCCACTGCCATTTCGTTGAATTATTCCCTAAATGAATCAGTCACTAATTCATAATTAGATCCAATGACAGCATAAATCTCTGTAGTGGAAACTTTGGAAATGACAACGTGAGTCTTAAGACAAATCAGAGACATAGCACGATTGTTAGTCTTCAAACCAGTTGAATCTTGGCTTAAAATCTTGGTCAAGATACATCAGCTAGATTTTTGAGAAGTTTGGTGTGATGAACCGAATACTTCTTTTGTTCATTTATCCTTGTTTTCCATATACATACACAGTGACTATTCTAGTGCAATAGGATCTATCAATGTCATTGACATAAAACATCTTGTCCTCATTTCTATTTTATAGAGAATATTATATGAAAGCAACTCTTGTTACTTTAAGGCCAGATTATTATCCTCGAGGACCAAAGCCATACAGGAGAAATTCCTTGTGGCTATGCTAAGACTCTATAAAATAATGGACTATAAAATAGTGAGGCCAAGCCAGCTGGATTTCTAACTCATTCTCCTCTCTGTGAGGCTTGGAGAAGTCTCGGTCTCTGAAGTAATGTTATTGGCATCACATTGCTTCTCCGAACCCTTGCCCCACCGCACACTCCAGTACAGCTGACCATACACGTACGTGTGTGAAACAAAGTACTATGGATGTATTCCTTCCTTACCCTCTGCCGATGTGCAGAACCCTGGGGTGCCTTTGTCATAACCCAGAGATCTCATGGGAAGGCTGTGACAACCAGGGTGTGAGGTTTTCCATTTCCCTTTCCCTGGATCAGGAAAATATCTCCCCATCCTAAACATTTTGATTTCTGGTATGCAACAGTCAATACCAGTGGGTTATTTAATTACTCTCTCTCACAAGTTTGCCTAGCTGTTCCCTTCTCGCCACACTGCCTTACTTTGTATCTGTTTAGGTGAGTCTAATGGATACTGAGGAATGCGGTCAATATTGAGAAGCGTGGTCGCTGTGCTATTGGGATCAAAGGGCCAGTACTCCCCAGCCCTCTCTCACCAAACATAGTATGGAGATGAATACAGGTCTCATGTCTGAATATGATTAGATCTTACCGCTGAACAAATCCTAGACCATTGCCTTTCTGAGCTCTTTGCTTCCTATTCTATTCACTCTCAGCCCCACGAGGGGATGAGGGTAGCCATGCAACTTGAATGTCATTGCCACCACTGCTTCCTAACAATTGTCTGATCCAGGGAACACTTGCCTAATCTCAACCAAAACATGGAGAACTTCTTGTCCTACATTCAAAATGTTTTAACAGCAATTATGGCACATAAGAATTCAGACTTCCCCGGACCAAGAAATAAAATGATTTAGGGAAAACCTTAACTAAAATCTTATCTAGGAATAAAGATTTTGATGACATCAGCTCGTGATGTTTTCCGGTTTCTAGAATCCCTTTTTTCTTGAATTGACAACCCCTAAGGACTCTGCATTAATGAGTCTTCTGAGATAAATTGGAACTGATGTTGTGGAGAATCGGAGGCTGCAATCCAGGTCTCGATCCTATCTGCTCTGTCAATCATTCAGCTACACTGCCAACAATGAAAGCAACCCAAGATGACTTGCAAGTGAGGTCAAGGGGCTTGCTCTCCGCGTTTCATTCAACATGGACGCGTCCTTGGCCTCAGCCGTCTTCTGCAAACCGTTTAAAGGGGATGTATGTGTGCCTCTCAGAGAAACACATGAGACTTACTGCCCATTTACCGTAATCATACTTATGGGGACAGAAGGACTCCTCCACAACTCCAAAACTTTCCTGCTTTCATAGCTAAGCACTGGCTCAATGATTCACACACTCCCAGGCAAGAAAAAAAAAAAAGTTAGACAATTTTACAGAACCAGTTATGTAATCACAAAGATTAATCGCTCTTCCAAAAACAACATTTAAAAACAGCTGGTGTGTGGCCTCTCTACCCACCGGTTATCTCAGAATCATGGAATCAGAGCAGGGAGAAACCTTGAGAGAACAATCCCTCGGCCCTTAAGGAAGACTGTGGCTTAAATCATCCCAGACAGAAGTACATTTGCCCTAATTTTAATGAGCTCCAGGGACAGAGCTCTTACAACTTTCTATTCTGAATAGAGAGAAATCTTTTCTTACAGCTAAACAATCTCTTCCTTTAGAGCTGAAGTCTATTCATGGTGTCTGGCTATTGTTTGAGATGGCGAAGGACCTCTCTAACAATTTTTATATCACGCACT
>NW_006799066.1:2222294-2233239 GCF_000442215.2 Lipotes vexillifer | reverse complement strand
ACTCTTTCCACACAAATGGAAATAGCTTCCTTCCCTGAGGACTCTATTTTCCCAAAACCTTAAAAATATTAAAATAGTGTTGAGACATTCACTTGCTTCTCAAAGTTTTCTCTATTTCTTCTTAGCCCTTAAGTCCAGACTTAGATATTATTTTCCAGTAAAGTCTAACCAGATCTGAATAAAATAACAAGTCTCTGTGTTGCCTAGAATGTTCGCCCCTAGTCACATGTGTACTTGAAGTGTGGCGAGTGTGACTGAGAAACGTAATTTTTAATTTTATTTAATTGTACTCGATTTAAATTTAGATCTAAAGACTGGTATTGGCTACAGTGTTTGGAAGACTTGACATATGTGTGGGACAACTTGGGTTTGTGAATCTCCTTTTTCAAATGTAAATTTTTTGACATAAATAACATTCAAGTATTGCTGATGAAAATATAGCACCTGCTTTGAGATATCTTTCAGTGTATAATACACAGAGGACTGGGGAGACTTCAAAAGAATTTAAGTATCTCATTAATATTTTTATATTAATTACATGTTGAAAGCATAATATTTTGTATATACTGGATGCTATGGACTGAATATTTGTGTAACCCCCAAGATTTTTATATGTTGAAGCCCTAATCTCCAGTGTGATGGTATTTGGAGGAAGGGCCTTTGAAAGGTAATTAGGTCGTGAGGGTGGAGCTCTTGCCATGACTCAACCTGGCCCAGACTTCCAGCCTTCAGAGCTATGAGAAATAAATGTCTGTTGTTTAAGCCAACCAGTCCGTGGTATTTTGTTATGGCAATCAGAGCTGACTGAGACACTGGGTTAAATAAAATATATTATCAAAATTAATTTTACCTTTTTTTTTTCTTTTACTGCTTTTTCACCTAACCGACCACAATCCTGAAAATAATCCCTTAACAAGAGTTCTATCTCTTATTATATTTCCCCTCATAAGCTTCATCAATCCGCAGGATTAAAAGGTTGAGAGAGGAGGGACTTCCTTGGTGGCGCAGTGGTTAAGAATCTGCCTGTCAACGCAGGGGACACGGGCTCGAGCCCTGGCCGGGAAGATCCCACATGCCACGGAGCAACTAAGCACATGCACCACAACTACTGAGCCTGCGCTCTAGAGCCCGCGAGCCACAACTACTGAGCCTACGTGCCACAACTACTGAAGCCCACGTGCCTAGAGCCCCCGTGCTCTGCGACAAGAGAAGCCACCGCTCGCAACAACTAGAGAAAGCCTGTGCAAAAGACATGAAGACCCAATGCAGCCAAAAATAAATAAATTAATTAATTAAAAAAAAAAAAAGGTTGAGAGAGGAAAGGAAGGAAGTCAGAAGGGCAGGACTTTAGACGTTGTGCCACAAAGTCATGAACAGAAGCAGACAAAGGAAGAGGATTTAAGGTTGTCTCCGTGGTCTCAGCGCTCCAGCTAGGTACAAATCTAAGGACATCAAATGTATACAAACAAGTTCGTTTGAAGGTTTTTTGGTTTTGTTAGTGTTGTTTCAGATTTTGCATATGATAGATGTGAAGTAGGAATCTGCAAAAACAGGGGAAAAGCTGACAACAGAGTGTTACACATCCTCAGTCATCCGGCTGGTCTGGGAAAGCCTTGGATGGCTTGGGTGCAGAGCGCTGGTCTGGGTTACATGTGGTGGGACGTGTGTGTACAGGACGGGGCTGGAGACAAACACCAAAGTCACAGAGGGAAGAGGTCCTGGCAATTTGAAAATTCAGGAAGCTATTTTGAATGCAACTGGCTATGAAAATATTAGCAGTATTATGACTTGGAAACAATTTTTTAAAGTATTACCTCATGGATTAAAGCTGAGAAAGGTCCCATCAGCAGACCCAGCTCTGTCTAGGAAGGGAGATGACCGACCATGCAGAGATACCCACAGATGGTGAATTTTGAGGGATCGGTGTTCACTTCTATCACCTTGTGTTAAAAGCTGCTTTTTATTTCATCTTGGAACCCCTTCCAGGTGTCTTTTAATGATACCAAAAGAACATGTTCTGTGTGTACCCACTGTGATTGTAGGCATTAATATTGTACATGTTCTCATGTATTCTGATCTTCCAAGAAAGTAAAATGTGTAATGATCAGCAGCTTTTCTTTGATGTCATGTGTATTCATGACAGTATCATTTTAAGGGGCAGAAAAGTGAATCTGGCCTCTGTTCTTACAAAGAAACTCCCAGGAGGATGAAGGCAGAAGACATGAGATTTCTGCTTGCAGATCTTTTAATGAACCATCCTAAGAATTTTAGCAAGTCACCTTTCCCCTCCAACTCTTTCTCGACATTTTGAATACTAGCTTTTTTATTACATTTTTTATATATATATATTTATTTATTTATTTATTTATTTATTTATTTATTTATTTATTTTTGGCTGCGTTGGGTCTCCGTTGCGGTGCGTGGGCTTCTCATCGTGGTGGCTTCGCTTGTCGCGGAGCATGGGCTCCAGGCGCGCGGGCTTCAGTAGTTTTGGCACACGGGCTCAGTAGTTGTGGTGCACGGGCTTAGTTGCTGAGCGGCATGTGGGATCTTCCGGGACCAGGGATCGAACCCATGTCCGCTATATTGGCAGGCAGATTCTTAACCACTGAGCCACCAGGGAAGTCTCATTACATTTGTTTTGAATATGCTAACACTGCCAGGAATTTCATCTCACTAATGTTACAGGTTCCCTGAAGGCAGGGACTGTGTCCTCGACTTCTCTTGTGTTTCCCAAGTCCTGGTACAAAGCTCTATATGAAATATTATGGAGTGTTTTTTGTTTTTGTTTTTTTACCTTTAGGAAAAATATGTCCACCTTACACATTGTTAAAGCTGTTAAATGTTAGAACTTGCATGTTAAAATGAGTTTGAGAGATTTCCAAGTAAATCCCTTCATGGTAGAACTGACAAAGCTGGGACCCAGGCATTAACGTCACTTCTAAATCCTGTAGCTAGTTAGCAGAAAACTGCAGCTAGAATCCAAGTCACAAAAAGATTTGCTTCTTTATGCTGTTTTAGCAACAGCAGAGATAATTTAGGTGGACATTTAAGAGCAACTCAAATACACAGACAAAAATATTTTAAAGTCTCTCCTTTTAACTTTAAAGAGCCGTGTTTTAGAAAGTAATTTTTTACTGTTTTAAGAAAAACAATTTTAAATCTTTTGATTACTAATGTTCTTGATGCCAAAAGTTATATAAAAATGAATATTTAATACACAGTGAAATCGTATATCTTTAATACCCAGCATCACTTAGAGAGCAATTACTGTGTGCCAGAAACTGTGCTAAATACTTCACATGCATTATCTCATTTAATCTTCCAACATCCCAGGAGGAAGACATTAATGTTACTGATACTTTGCAATGAGGAAGCTGATACACAGAGACATTACCTAAAGAGTGCAAAGTCCACAGTCACCTGTTTCAATGATGAAATCAACTGGGCACCTGCAGGTGCTGAATTATACTTGAGTCTTCACGTTTGCTCCCACAGTCAACTCATGTAGCTGAATATGACCAGTGAGGTGAACTCATGCTGTGGTTTCCACGCCATTTGACGTGGAAGATAAGAGATATTAATATAGATACAGGTATAGATGTAGACATGGATATATTTCTCCTAGATAGTTCTCCTGTGTAATGAAATTCTGAAAAGCAAACATTAAAAATAGACCCATTGTAAACAAACTTTTGACCACAGGAGAACTTAAATTCCATTTCAGGAGAACTTAAAATCCATGACCCCGAGAGAACAGAGTGTATACAACACAACAGAGTGTATACAACACCGTGTATTCAACGGTTGATGAGTAGAAATTAAATGTATCACTTTTACCCAAAGCTTCTGATTACTGATGAAATACAGTTGTACATCATTCTCTTCCCCTCCAGTGTCAATGAAAAGCTGTGAGTTCCAGATTATGTGGCTACAGAAAGGTGAAGACTCAGCTTGTCTGTATCACTTCACCACTGTACGCAGAACAACTGTCCCAGAGAATTGCTTAGACCTGCAGCTGACTTTGCTTAATAAGAAATAAACCTTCAGAATCTGGGGATATTTGTTAGTATGACGCATCTCAGACTATTCTTAATTAATACTCATGGCAGTTTCTGAAAGTAAGTTTGTTAGAATAACAACTGTCCTTGTGACGGAGCATTATCTTATTTTGTGCTGAAGATAGAAGAATGTTACTGCCGCAATCTAAAAGTCATAACTGACCTCTGCAATCAGAGGAAAGAAATGGCTACAACAATTCACTCATCTATTCAATCAATATTTTTGTACTAATTTTTTAAAAAAACTCACAAATAATTTTAGCATTAAAATGATGGATTAGATGGGATGGTGAAAAAAAGGTACCATGCAATAAAATGCAGCAGACTGAAGGGGAAGGCATTTGGGGTGTGAGATGGAGATCAAATTCTCAGTTGGGTAGACATGAAATTTTATATAAAAGAGACTTCCAAAATGGAAATGTAAAATTGGCAGCTTGGTACACGTTTGCAGATGATTCTCAAAAGAAAGATTTGGACTACAGTTACAGATTTATAGTAGCAATAAAATTATTCAGTATCTAGGAATTCAGGAAACCAAGAACCCATAAGATTTGTACAAAGTATAATTTGAAAACTCCGTTAGAGGACATCAACCGCATGTAAATAAAAAAAGAAATGTACTCTGTTAATCGATGGATGTTTTCACATTTTAAAAAATCTTTATTTTTCTCAAGTGTATCTGTAAGTTTGACACAATGCCAAATTGGCAGAAAAAGCTTTTTGAGAATCTTGGAAAACTTACTTAAAAGTAATGTGAAGTGCAGGCTGTTTTGACAAAAAAAGGCAAAAACAAGGGTCTTACTTTATCGTACATGAAGACACATTTCAAAGTAATAAGCAGAGGTATGATACTGCTACAAGATAGAGAACCCTGAAAATACTGCACAATTATGTTAACTTGAAATATGATCATGCTGGCACCAGTAATTAATTGTGAAAAGGTAGATTGTTTAGCAGAAGATATTGGGGAAAAAACTGCATACCAGTTAAAGAAAAAACCCTCCGAATCCTAACCTTATACCACACAGAAAGCAGATCAAGATGAGTTAGAAAGGTGATTTTGATTAGAAATGGATGGTGGAGGGTGGAACTATAATATAATTTAAGAATGAATAGAACATTTTGAGACTCACAAATGTACAAACTATATTTCAAAAAAACTGAAGGGCATTCAACAGAGGGTATCTTAGACAAAGTTGACAGATACATCATAGACTGGGAAAGATTTACAGGATCTAAAATAAGCAAGGGGCAATATCTTAAAAATATAAGAAAACTCCTACAAATCAAGAAGAAGAAAGGCAACCCCAAAGAAAATGCAAGCAAATGACATAAATAGGTGATTCATAGTAAAATCCAAAGAGCTAACAAATATATGAAGAACGGTTCAACCTCATTAGCAATCTAATAAATGCAAATTAAAACAAGATATGGCTTCTCTTCCATTGGATTGACAAAAATTTGAATGTCCAAATAATATCAAGTGTCAGTGAAGATGCGGGGAAACAGAAGACCAGGAGGAATTTTGGTGAGAGTATAAATTAATATGACTTTTCTGGAAAGCAATATGACAATACTTGGTGCAATTGATTATTTGTGTAACCTGTGATTACATCCACCCTTGGATGGATAGATAGATATACATTTATGTGTATATACATGATGTATATATACAAGATGTATAGATACACATAGATATATCTTGACGAAAGGGAATATGCATAAGAATACTCAGCGTAGTATTATTTTGGCATGGAAGAGATACGGGCAATTTAGGAGAGGGGAAGTAAAATATGCAAGGTTTATGCTATGGAACTTAGAAAATCATTAGAGGTACATACAGCACTGGCATAGATTTTAAAAAATCTGTTGAACCGAAAAAAAAACGTTAAGAATCAGAATGACCCTTTGGCACGGTTTTGTTTTCTTTAAACTTATCATGATTTTGTTTTCTTGAAAACATGCACAGATAAAAACAATATTGCAATGGTATATTCATATTCAAGGATCCAATTTAAGGATACTCTATGTAAAAAGAAAGTAACCTACTATTATTAGTAAATCAGTGAACCGGCATGTAATTCAAATTATACTTAACCCAATGGAGCAGACCCAACTCACTACACAAACACAATTTCTGATGAAATATAGAGAAACCTATGTGTAGCGTTAGCATATTCCAATAGGGAGATTTGGTTTAGGAAAGCAATACTTGAAAATTCAGAATACAGAAATACAAATGGATGTTGTAGTGTTGTATCAGGGTCATAGCTATTCTCATGCCTTGCCCCTAGAAAATCTGAGTGGAGGGTCTGATGGTGAGCGTGAGCTGACGTGACAGAATGCAGCTTTGCAAATGCGTTGCCTGAACTTGCATCACATTTCATTGTAGTAAACAGCATTAGTAATTTTTTTCCTAGCAAAACAGGAGGCATCTCTTTATCATAACGCATTACTACTATTTATACACGTGAGGCTAGACAGGGCTTCTGTCTTCTAGGAATGTAAATGCTTTGACAAGAGAAGATTATTTTTCCCAATAATTGTGTTCCAAAGGAAATGTACATGATGCCAACTGAGCTGTCTAATTCAGTTTCTTTCAACATTTTATATTATGTTTTTTCAAAAATGGACTTATGATGCCAGTAGGAAAGCAAATACTGTTATAAACTCTTTTACTTAGTGTGCTTCCCATACACCCTGCTGCCATATTTTTTTGGTGTGGTTAAATTTATTTGTTTCTAAATACTTGTTGGGAAGCTCATTATTTGTCACTTGCTGGTAATGTACCATCTGTTCAGAGAAAATGAAAAACATGATAAATAAAAGTTTTCCTGATTGGAAAGGGAAGCCAAGATGAGGCTGAAACAGGATTTACCTGAGCTTAAAAATGTGGTTACACAAATACACACCCCAGGTGAGAGGCATGGTTTTATCTGTAGCAGCAGCAGCTCAGATGCAAACAGTAGGACTAACACTCAGTTTGCTCACTGCACATGAAGGAGATTTCCCAGCACCAGTCCCTGCGGTGTGGACGCTGCCCTTTAGGACCTGTGTCTGTGGGAGTCCTGCAAAGTGCCTATTCCCCCAATGCAGCTTCTAGATGAAAGGATGAGCAAGTATAAGATTGGAATTTGAGATCAAGGGAGGCGATTTGGAGGATTAAAAAGCAGAAACGAATATCAACCTGAAACAGAACTGACTCTAAAGTTGAGAAAGAAGTCAGAGGGATCTAAAATCCCCCAAATCCTTTAAAACCAGGGAAAACATGGTCACATATTTGAAGGGGTCCTGTTTCTTTGGCCAGATCACAGGAGGCAGAAATGAGAACATGTTTCCAGGTTTTGTTAAATATTTAAAAGAGAAGGTTGGGTAAAAGAAATGAGTTAAGAGCATTAGTGAGAAGAGCTGGTTGGGAGTATTGGGGTTAGCTGGCTAGGGCAATAGACTCCTTCTAAACCTAAAATCTCCTATTGATAGCTCCAAATTCATCAGCCTGATAGTCACAACAGTTCATTCATTAAATCAATCATCCATCAATCGTTTTAGTAACTTTCATAGATGAGAACGCTTCAGGGTACTGGGATATCATGTCAAATCAAGAGTGTCTCAGTTCTCCAGAATTTCATGGTATAAAATAGAAAGTCGATTCATCCATTTAGTTTTGCTAAGAGAGTTATACCTACTGAGCATTACACCTTTGCCAGGCACCGTGCAAGACACTGGGGATATAAGCACGAGCAAAAGACACCCAAGTGATACATTCACAGAGATGACTACTTAGACGGGGAAAGAGATATTAATTAAAGAATCATAAAAACAGTTCCCTGGTCATAAACAAAGATAAGCACCATGAATGAGAGGGACAAGGCTCTCTTGAAGACATGGACCTGAATATTAAGAAAGGCTTCCCCAGGGTTGTGGTTCTTGAGCTGTGATCAGACAGATGAATAGAAGTTAGTTCGGTGGAGATTGAGAAGACAACATTCCAAGCAAAGGAAAGAAAAGTTTTAAAGATTCTGTGAAGGGAGAGGATAGCCTGGACCTTTTGAATAAATGAAAGAAGGCCAGTGGGATCTGGATAGAGAGAGTAAGAGGGAGGCAAATGTGCATCAAGGTTGGAGAGGGTCCCCTTGCATGTCTTCGTATGAAGTGTAAGGACCTTTGTCTATCTCCTGAGAATAAAAGGAAATCTTTGAAAAGCTTTAAAGCAGAGAACAGTCACCATACTATTTTCGTCTAGAAAAGATCATTTCACTTCAGCGTAAAGCACAGTTTGGAGAGCCCACAGGATACAAGGAGATTAAAAAGAAGACTTCTCCAGTGATCTGGGTGGGAGCCAATAGTGGCCTGGGGTGGGCAGGTTACAGTGGCCTTGGAGAGACTTAGGAAATCATTGGTCACTGAATCAGTGACTAAACATAGTGAAATAAGCGCTAGAAAAGGTGAATTGAGCAAACTGGGACCCCAGAGGAGTGACAGGAATTAGACTGCAAGACAGCATCATGAAAAAAATGCCTCTTACATGAAGTTACGAGTGAAGAGTTATGCGTTGACCCAAAGCAAGGGAAGGATGTGGTATTTTAGGGCTTGCAGAAAGCAAAAGGGGAGACACAGAGGCTGAGGTGGGTGTGGCGAGCCAGACCAAAGGTGGAAAGAACACTCAAAAGTTTGTGCTGGAGATTTTCGAGCAGTACGTATAAACCTGGCAAGTTTATGTGCGTTCCATCAGGAGAGGTGAGACAAGGAAAGAAACTCGACCGTTACCTGGGAAACGGGGGGGGAGGGGGGTTGGTGTACCAGCAAATTACATTGACGAGAAGCAGCCATTGTTGTAGAAGGAAAACACTGGAGAAGGGGTGACATGGAGAAGGAAGGTGAGTCAACAGAGGCAAACGCCAAGAAGGGGTCAAGTGGGAAGACTAAAAACTGACTTTGGAATTTGGCAACACGAGGTTAATCCATAAAATGGCTCCCGCACATTATCCAAACTCCTCTCTCACTATGCGGCTAAAATCCAACTTTTAGGCCATTTCCTCTCTCCTCCTCATTCTTTTTTTTTTTGCGGTACGCGGGCCTCTCACTGCTGCGGCCTCTCCCGTTGCGGAGCGCAGGCTCCGGACGCGCAGGCTCAGCGGCCACGGCTCACGGGCCCAGCCGCTCCGCGGCATGCGGGATCCTCCCGGACCGGGGCACGAACCTGTGTCCCCTGCATCGGTAGGCGGACTCTCAACCACTGCGCCACCAGGGAAGCCCCTCTTCCTCATTCTTTTTCTTCTTATTCCTCTCTGCTTCCTCCTCCTCTCCCCGCTTCTTGTTAATAAGCCTTGTTTCTCTAAGGGGTTCAGTCGCAAATGGTCTAAGACAATCACAGCAAATCCATTTATCTTTCCAGCGATTGATCTAGATGGGAGGTGTCAAGGCAAAGTGGCAAAAAGAGCCAAAGTCCTGAGGATGATGGCGTGAAAGAAGAGAAGACCAGGTCCTTGAGGACACAGCTGTACCTGAGCAAATCCTAGGACCAACCACCTCCAGGCTCATAGAATAAACCCCAGATGTCTGAAAGCATTTCTAACAGACATAATAGCTAATCGTTGTTTCTTATACAAACTCCATTTTGTGTCCATTTCCCCCTTTATTCAGTTTAGCTCCTCTTGCAAGAGATCCTTTAAAACCTTCATATATCCCAAATCAACCCAACTTTCAAGGCCCTATTAAGTATCACTTTCCATCACATGGTTTTCTCTCTTCTTCCCAGTCGTAAGGAATTACTTCTCTGTTCCCATCCCTCAACCATCTATTTCTCTTCCTGTAAATCTCTTTGACCATTTACAAGATAGGTATTTATGTACTTGTCCTATGTCCCTTGCTGGACCTTAATTTGCTCAAGGGCAAGATCCATGTCCAAATTAATTTCATTCCTCAACACCTGATACATTGTTTTGTCCAGAGAAGGTCCTTAGAAGTGACTTAATAAAATATCTGAGTTTCAATATGAATGAAGCTGGTAATAGAGATATACGGATAATGTAATATTTAGGAGAGTTATGATAAGAAAGAAAATTCCTAGTAGAATAATCAAAGTCAGAGGAGAAAGTTAATAGCAATTTCAGACACAGCTTCACGGCAAATGGCATATTACTGGAATTGTGGACCCGTATCTCATGGCAATGTAGTCATGGTCTTACACTTCTGGCACCTGGATGCTCATGGCGCTTAGAGATAAGAATGCAACCACTGCTGCATTTCACTAATAGCCCAGAGATCAGGAATACCAACCCCAAGGCTGTTTTTGTTAAGCCAGGGACATGCAGCATTGGCAATAAAGGAAGGAAGCATATGAAGCACAGACATAAGTGAAAGTGACAAAGGATGTAAAGAACAAGGGCCACAAATCTCACTGGATAGGACCCTTCACCCGGACAGATGGCACGGTGGGCGGTCAGAGTTATTCTGAGACAGTGAAACAGGGTCTGAGGTACAAACTATAAAGTGAGGTGAAGGATAAGAAGAGATGCGTCTCTAAATGCTTTTCTCAGCCTCTGACAAAGCTTTTCTTGACAAAACCCTGCTGCACTCCCCTCCCGTTTTCCTTTGATCAGTGCTCTATCATTCGTGTTGATCCTGCACTCATTTTAGCAAAGTCCTTTAGTTGTCCTTCCCTTGTGCCAGGTATTTTTGCTCCTCCCGCAAGGCTCTAAGCTAGACCCTATAAAGAAAGCCGTCTCCCTCCTAAAGACGGTACAGAACTGTATATTCCTGGAGGGAACCGTGCATGACTGTGGAGAGAAGAAGTGAATGAATTCCCAAAACTCCCTTCTTTAAAAACCTATCCAATTGTGCAGAGGCACAAAGGGGCATTGGAGTACCGATGATGATAATGT